>NW_019384660.1:147347-167444 GCF_000671375.1 Centruroides sculpturatus | reverse complement strand
ATATCTAAAAAAATTTATTTACGTATTTATTTATTGTTAATGTATATCTAAAAAATGTTTTTTTTTTAATATTTATTCATTGTTAATGTATATAAAAAATGTTTACTTATTATTTATATATTTGTAAATTTTATCAATATTTATTGGATTTATTTTGTATAATTGTTTTCTAAAAACTAAACTAAATAATAAATATGTATTCTTATAATGTTAAAATAATGTATTTAATAAATGAAATGTTTTGAATCACTGTTTCTGATTGAATTATTAAATCGGCTTTTCAACAAACTTATTTAAAGTTACTTAATAAGACTGTTATAGTTTTAAATGGTGAATAAAAATTTGTATAAAATTAATAAATTATATTTCATTTATAGAGTATTATAAAATATAATTTAAACATACATGTTTAAATATATTCAAGTTATTTAAAACTAACAGATGAGCGATGCGAAGCTCGGGCAAAATGACGACTTTTTAGATAAGTCTCTAATTATCTCTTGTTTATCAATCCATTAGTTTCAACTAAAATATTATTTTTCTCTTTTAAGTTTTTGTCAAATTCCAGTTAGTGAAGAATGTACTTTGTTTTCTGGCTTACTCTTGTGAAAGCCTCAGCAGGAATACAATGTTTTAAGACTTGATTGCAACTGATTCTTACCGAATAAGGAAAGTCATTTTCAGAAACTGAATACTCGTTGATCGATGATTATTTGTCTAATTACTTGGTACAAAATTTGCTTGCAGATTTCCACGTCGACCATGATGGTGTCTTGCCTCTTGAGCTAAAATTGTGTTTCATAACCAGATGAATATTTTTAGTAAATTAAAATTTTATAAATAGATCATCTAATGAAAAAAAATAAATATTGGATTGACAGTTTAATGCATCGATATATATGTTCTGTCTGCCAAGGTAAAGATGCGTCCAGTAAGGTTTTATATATAAAACCACTGTTATTCAGTTGTTAGACACGTGAATGAAAAAATCCCGGTAAACATCATGCAGCCAGCCCATTAGGCACTCTCAGAATACAGAAATTTTCAAATGAAATCAGTGTGTGGAATAAGAATGGCTGTGACAATTTAGCTGGCAAAAGACACGAAAAATCGTCGATTTATTCGTATTTGAAGCAATTTGGAAATCGAAGCGGAATAGAATTTAACATTAGTAAATAATATAAAATAAATATCGAAAATTATAACGAGATAGTTACGGCTAATAGATATATTTAAATTAATAGATGTTATAAGTTTTATCAAAGCAAGAATCGGCATTTAGAGGGCATAGGGAATCTATTGAATCTAATAACAGAGGTAATTATATTGAACTTGTTTATTTATTAATTACGTCGGATAAATAACCTATTAAAAATACATTTAAAGAATTAACTGATTGCTCCTGGAAGTCGGCTTCTTACAGAAACACAGCTTCCCTCTCATCAAATGTCACGGCACGCCACTGCTATATATATTGCCAGTATTAACACTTGGACTGTTGAAACTCCCAATTTTACTTTTTCAGTCTAATTTATTTCTCTTAACACCTGGCCATCGGATAAACCAACATTGCGACCGAATAGCCGTGGCGTCACGAAGTTAGCCTGCCACTCTGGAAACCCGAGATCGAATCCTTACCGTAAAAGACCCAGGAATTTTTCGGAGGCGTGGTCTATCCGAGATATATCAGAGCCGTATTCAGTACTGTACCGCAGAATTCTTGCTATGTTTAATTATGCTGCGATGCTGAACCCGTTTCTAATTACTTCTTGACTTTTCTTACTTCTAGAATTTTAACTACAGTAGTTCACTCATCCTCATCTTGTTTTGTCTATGCTAGCTTCTACTAGTGACTCATTACATTTGTCTCATCGTACGATTTGCGAGATGGCGCTCGTGTGGACTAAATATATTTTTTATAATAGTCAAAAAATTATTGCCATTATGGTAATTTATTTTCTGATGATTACGTCATTCGCCATTTTTACACAAGATCAGTCAACCTTGCTAACTCAGCATAACTGTTCAAGGATACTCAACATTTCTTATCTCCGCCCTCTTAGCAATTTAGATTTTTTACTTAGCAGTCTGAGTTACTGAACATGGGCAGGGTTTGTCTCTCATCGTCAGATCATCCCCACTGTACGTCTGGACAAATCACGATGGTCATGATTCAGAGTGGAAAAAGTAAAAGAAAATCATGTTTCGCAAACATTACAGTTTTAGACATTTGAAAAAATCGTAACCTATAAATTTCCACTGTCATCTGTCTGTCGTCTGTCTGTCTTTCCTTAATTTTAAGAACGGACTTAGATAGAGGAAAGATGCGACCAGACATGGAAACCATAAAGACAGAAGGCCCCAATTAATTATATGTGAACTTATGATGCAAACTAGAAGTCATGTTATTTCAATTCAAAACTTTTCCCCTGAAAGGTGTTAGATAGATGACCGGCTACGACTGTAATGTTAAAGGAAAAGTATGATGTACAGGGGCAAGCGACTATTAGTTTGAGGTGGTATTAATTAAATTTAAAATACTGCATATTTTAAATTTAATTTAATTAATTAAAAATGTGATTAAAAATTCTAGTCCGGCACGATGTCACAATAAATATTTGCTCGTTTTTAAATTAAAACACTTTTAATTTTATGCAGTAATGTTATTTAATTCGATGTAAAGTACTTATCGAATTTTCAGTTTTAGAAATAATCGACAAATATTTCAAAATGAATAAATCATAAACATTTATTTAAATAAATCAAACATTTTAACAAAATTCCATTGCATTTATTCTGTGTTGAACGAATGACTTCTATGCATGTAATAATTACTTTAGTTTTGCCTGAAAATATAAAACATTTATTATTATAAATTCAACAAAACAAATTAAAGAAAACAAACTGATAAACTTACTTCGATATGAATAGCTAACATAGGATCTTCCCAATTATTATCTACAAAAATTTGAGCTCTACCATCATTTCCAACGTTTACTTTTTTACCTGTGCATGAATTATTTTCCAAGTTACCAGATATTACATCGCAATAAGTGCCAGCAGGTAAACCGGTGAGAAAATTCTGATCTACTGGATGGTTGTCATTATTAATGACCAAAAATCCTTTCCCTTTCCTACCGAACGCAATTTGATGATAGTTGTTGTCCCACCAGTAATCTACTGGTTCGAAACCGACGACATTCCGAAATTTCACCATATTATATATTTGGCGCCATCTAAAATATCAAGAAATTATTTTCTTTGCTTCCACAATCAGAAGTTGTAACATCTTACCTATGCTCGCATACCCATCCGTTTCCGCAAGTCATATCTGAATTTCTAATCACTGGTTTAATGTTATAATTGTCATCGTGAGGAGGACCAATCCAATCATTTTTGTCCTTGCCATGTTCGATATGTCGAGGCCATTGATAACTACTCATTACACGTGGTAAACCGTAAGGCCAAGCTAACATAAAAGCAGAGGCCATCTTGTACATTCGTGCTTCAAAGAAAGTAAGGATGGTTCCAAAACCTCCGGCACCGTGTCCTCTTTGATTATCATGATTATCAATAAATGTTATCGCATTTCCACCAGGAACCATACCCCATTCCTCTCCAAAATTTTTCAAATACTTTAATCTCTGATCGTAATTCTTTCGTATTACATCACCTGAATTAAATAACTAGAAAAAATTAATTGCAATCTATGATTTTAATAACAAGAGGAAAATGACTCACCTAAGTGTTTTCCATAACGAAATTCAGTGACTCTTCCAATATGTAAATATTCGTCAGCTTTGACAGCTTCTCCGCCACCCAAATCTATTACCTCTTGAAAAACAAAAGGACGAGTATTGGGTGGAAAAAATTCAGTATTCAAATTTTTCAATCGATCTCTTAAGGCTTTAATATCAAAAGGCCACATATGTTTGGCAGCATCAAAGCGAAACCCAGCTACTCCGATATCGATCAGATAGTTTAAATATTCGGTGATTTTATCTCTGACATATTGTTTGCCTAGATTTAAATCTGCCAAACCAGACAACCCTTGAAATTTCGAGATATGCNTCAATCGATCTCTTAAGGCTTTAATATCGGAAGGCCACATATGTTTGGCAGCATCAAAGCGAAACCCAGCTACTCCGATATCGATCAGATAGTTTAAATATTCGGTGATTTTATCTCTGACATATTGTTTGCCTAGATTTAAATCTGCCAAACCAGACAAGCGACAATCACGGACCTATAAATAGCGATATAATGAAAGAGTCCGATTATTCAAAGTATGTATTGGACACATAAAAACTGATCAGAACGTCATAAATAAAAATTATACTTGATGTTTGTCTTGATAATTTTCAATATTCCCACTTTGGCTGTGGCATTTATCATTGTTGAAATCGCTTGGACCGTAAGGAACTCCATAATACTGAAGAGCACCTGGATCGAAATGACTACCTGCAGTGCCTTGACCTTTGCCAATGTCTCCGGTCATATGATTAATAACGGCGTCAACATATATTCTACAAAACGCAAAATTATTATTATTTCCTGCTAACTTTTATTTGTAAAAAATTGAGATGATATTGGATTACGTCAAAATAGATTTTAAAACATATTGTGTATAATGATCTTTGATGATGTAACAGATTCGACGGGCGGAGGGTCTGATGGCCGAGCGGTTAAAAGGGTACATTCTTTAATAGCGGTAGCTAACATCTCTGCTATCACGGACGTGCGCTGTCGTTTGTAGACATTTGGGAACGATGGTGAAAGAAAAAAACAGTCGTACCATCGATAGTGTCGTGATAAAGGAATCTACGATTATAAAATATGCGTTTTTAGAGAAAAAATTTAAAAGAAGGGCCTTCATTGTAAAATTTAACCATAAAATCGATTGTCTTGCCGACAGAGCATTCAAAGTAGCCACGAAAATATTAGAATATCGGCTACCATTCGAAAAAAATTCGAGATGACACTTACATCACAGCGCGCATTAACGCTCGCCTTCACAACTTTTCTCAACTGAATTTTCATTCATAAAACCACCTAATCAACATTGAAACAAAACTATCTGAGCCATGGAAGACGCCACGTTGCTTTCCACAGCAGGAATTTTTAAACAAATGCTACGCGCGCGGAGTTATACGGAAGAATAAAAGAATTTACCCAAAGTGTCAGTCTACCACTCAAGGGGAACCGGGGACGAATACAGCTGGGTCTGAAACCTCAAAAATTTTTTACTTCAAGATGGATCATCCCGGAATGTGGAACCCCGTCCTTCACTGTCCGACCACGCTATTGTGAGTCTGGCCGAACCCAGAATGAAAATGATTAAAGCCAAGTATTTTAATTTTGTGTATTGTCATTTACGGGAAACTAATTTATGAAACTTAAAAAAATAGCATTATTGTCAAAACTAAATGTTACCAGCCATCTTGTTGGATTGACATTTACCTTCACTCACAAACCAAATGCATTAATTAATAGAAAAATATCGCATTTCGCTTTTACTCTGGCTAGCGAATGTCTGTGTAAACTAATTTTAGTGTCAATATTAGTGTTATTATCCGAAATTTTCATTGTGATCTATAATTATAAATAAAATTATAATTGATAATTTTCTTGAAGTATGGCAATTAAAAATAACTTTTTATACCTGTATTAAAATATTACCTGACACCAGCATTATTACATCTTCTAACCATTTCACGGAATTCAGATTCAGTGCCACTTCTAGTTCCAAGTTTGTAACTGACTGGTTGATATCTTTCGAACCACGGTCTCTTAATTTCTTTATTCCAAAAGGGCTCCCATACGATGCCATTTTCGTTTGGTGGGGATATCTAAACAACCAACAAAAGTATCTTTAAAATTATTAAGAAAATGAGCAGAAAATATTGTCTAAATCCGATATAAATTATAAAGTACAGATAATTTAATAAATGTTTCCTTTGATATAGTTATATTGAATTTGGAGATCTGTATGATTTCTTGTGGAAAAATTATAATAAAATACAATGAATTCATATATAATCCAGAACCCAATTTTTTAAAATTAAAACCAAACAAACTTTGGTTATATCTTAATTATTAATAGTTTTGGAGGAGAAACTGACAATGCATATGCAGAAATTGAGAGTTCGAGTTTTGCTACGGTCCGATTCTTTTCTTCCAGAACCTTTTAAATTAAAATTAATTTATTTATAATTAATTTTATCAAGAGATGGCGGCCTAACCGCCTACCTCTAGTCAAATTACTTTATAATTAAAACTGGCCCGATAATCCGGTTGTTCGTTTGGTTATATAACAATTCTTTCGGAGTATAAAAGTTTACAACAAACATGCTAAATACAACGAAATAAACTAACTTAAAAAACAGAGACTATCTAAAGAGCATATGAAGAGGTCAATGACAAAACGTGATAAAGACACATTTTGTCAAAATAAAGATGAGTTAGACACTTAAGTACTGTACATGGTAAAAACCATTTTTCAGCCCGAAAATGCTTCATAAATGTAGTATAATGCATGCATGCGTTTAATTTTATGAAGTTATTATTAATAAGATGTAACAAGTGTAAATTGTCGGTTTTCATGCTATTAACAACTTTGTCTATTGTATTGTTTCTATTATCCGTAACAATAAGTATTTTTGGAAACGAAAACAATACACGAGAAAGTTCTGCAAACATATGATACTCAACAAACGGACAAAATCCAGTCTATAAAATTCATAGATCTACTATGGAACAATCACGTCAGGAAAGGAAAGCCGACAATGTTAAAGCTTCAAAACTTACTAGCGTGTAACGCAGAAAAAGACTTACACGCAGAACTGTGTATAGAGATGTGCGAAAGACATTGAAAGGGAGAGACAGAATAAAATTAATATTAGACTAGCATTACTCCATGAAAACGGAATTTTGTTTGTTATGATATAATTATAAACTAATAATCACTAAAAGCAAGGATCTTCTTTGCGGGCACGAAGAAGCCCTGAACCATAATGAAGAAACTAGGTGGCAAGATCGTCAGACGATATCACTTCAAAAAAGTGCGTCAGAAATTACTTTGGAATAGGAGTGTCGAAGGAATCTGTAAATATTTCTTCCTTATTATGGACTTTCTGAAGAAAAAATTTTTCCGGGGTTTCTTTACGAATGATCAGACTACTTTCACCTACTTTCCCTACCGTATTTTGTTTACAGGTGAGATCTATCGGAAACTCTCCCAAAAGTTCTCCTCGAGCTAGGCAGTATTATGAATAATTTGGAATTTTACTAGCAAATAAAATTGTTTAACTACCTTATTCTAGAGTCGTCACTTTTCTTAACAAATATGTCTATTATTTGATAAATATAGTATCAATATCATAAATTTTACCTGAACGCCTCCAAATCCAAAAGGACCAAGAAATTGTTCGCATTCATCGGCTACATCTTTCCAACGCCATTCGAACAGATGAACGAACACGCTCTTACCAGGTACTGTATTCGGTTCATAATATGAACACAGTACTGCTTGTAAGAACAGAAACAACAGAATAGTTACCATCTGAACCATTTAATACAATGGACCATCTGTAATATAAATAATACCTGTTTTATCTATGGAGAATGCATGTAGTATATATAGCTGTAACAAGATATAAAAATACACATTGCTAATTCCTACAGATAAAAACATTTGTAGACGATAATAAAGATAAATTCCATCTGCATAAATAGTTTTTATAGTTCTTTTTTATCATTATGGCGATCATTTAAATTTTTAAAACAGCTAATATTAAATTTTAAAAGTACATTAAACACTTAAATTTATAAGTCTGCAGAGAAAATTTAAAAATGTTCTAGAAATTTGAAGACAAAATTCTAAAAACTGAATTTAAAAAATATGCATATCATGCATATTTTGAAGTTAAGATATCCTTTATCTAATTATTATTTTAGCTTAAATAAAATAAGTAAAAATATATAATTAATATATTAATAGAGGAGAAGGTATTATGGAACACTGCGGGTATTATGGAACCACCCCATTTCGAACTGATAATAAAGGCGAACTGTAGCGGAATGTGGTTGAACTGAACTAGGCAGACATCCATAGCAAGGGGAAAACCCGTTTTACTTCAGTTAAACAGTTGTCCGCATTTAATCAGCAAGTTTGTTTTTTTCAAAATTCGCAAGTTTTGAATGCTAAGTAAATTTAATTATTTTAAAAATATAAATCGTGTAGTTGTAGGTTCACTGGTGCATGTATTCCGTTCCAGAGACTTAGGGGTACATATTAATCTGTGTGATGTTCACGTTTTTTAAATTTTGGTCTCGACAGACGTAAGTTAATTCGAGATGGCGATGCGTGAAATACGGACCCCTTTGGTGCTTTTACGGTAATATGGAACTCAACTCCTCCGAACTCTCTCTTTGCAATCAGACATTTCGTCCGGAGCAATTTGGGAAAAAAAACACTAGGTAGAAAGTCAATTCTTCTTGAGAATATCGAAAAAGAGCTGCCGGAATATATTTTTCTATTATAAAATCATTTTTGCGATAAAATACATTGGAGTAAATAATTTTGTAATTATTTAACATTTTTTGTTCTTTCCTATTTGTTTTTTGGCTACATTAAAGCATTTTTTGAAAATATACAGTAAGGTTCCATATTACCACTCGATTTTCTCTAAGCCTACTTTCGGACTTTTTGTACAAAAGCCTTCGAAAAGCATACTTATAATTACACTAGCGAAAAATCCAATTAGGAACATTTAGTTTAATAGTTACCGGTACTTTTCGCACAAAAAATGTGGGTGTAGTTATGATACCTTGTTTACAATTCACTAAAATGTAATTGGGGTTCCATAATACCACCTTCTCCTCTACTCTTATTCTTTAACTGAAAAGTGCAAAGTTGTTATTTGGAAAAAGAATATAAACGTTATAAAGAATACATCTTATAAAAAAGTAATAGAATAAGGGTATGATATTCAGATGGCATACAAAAGAACTCAAACACTTGTAATGTCCTTTTTTGGAAACAATGTGTCTTCCATTTATAATTTTTCATTTGTTAAACCTTAATTATAGGAATACATAAATAAATACAACCTTAGATAAACAAATTTAGAAAAGATTATAAAGTATAAATGAAATCAATCTTGAAAGTTCAAAAATTAGCATTTAAAAATGTAAATCAATTAAAAAATAGAGCAAAAATAAATAATATAAAATAAAATCCAGCAACTAGTTGCTCAACTTTCCCGGCGACATTTAAAATTTTGGTGACGCCATCTGTTATCATATTTTATTTTAAAAACTTTTTATGTTTTTAACTGTTATAAAATGACGAAAAGCTTAATTTTGAGGGTAGGGACGAATTTTATTTAAAAAATTGTAAATGATAATAACGAGTAAAATCGTAATTAAGTTCGACCCTACTAGAGATACATACCATCTCCATTATCTTCCCACCCTGAAAGTATTTTTATATTTATAATTATTACATGTATTTATATTTTTAATGAAATTGAAACAAATCAAACATTGCTATGACTTTTAATAATATTTTGGTACTTTTTGTGTTGTATTAATAAAAGGTAGTTTTTATAAATTTAAATTTTTAACAGACTAATGGAAGATTTATCCAATGCAGACTGCTACTAAAATGCTCTGCTCATTTAAACAAACTGTTCAACAGAAATCCCGCTAATGTAAAACATAAGAGAAAAAATAGGAAACGTGGAACAATGGTGAACCGCTCCCTTACCCGATGCTCCGTAAATGGATTCGACTATATATATATACATATATAAATAATACTGTCCAAAGAACAACGATGAGAAAGATAAAGAACAAGACATGGTAAAAACCATTTTTCAGCCCGAAAATGCTTCATAAATGTAGTATAATGCATGCATGCATGCGTTTAATTTTATGAAGTTATTATTAATAAGATGTAACAAGTGTAAATTGTCGGTTTTCATGCTATTAACAACTTTGTCTATTGTATTGTTTCTATTATCCGTAACAATAAGTATTTTTGGAAACGAAAANAAAGTGCAAAGTTGTTATTTGGAAAAAGAATATAAACGTTATAAAGAATACATCTTATAAAAAAGTAATAGAATAAGGGTATGATATTCAGATGGCATACAAAAGAACTCAAACACTTGTAATGTCCTTTTTTGGAAACAATGTGTCTTCCATTTATAATTTTTCATTTGTTAAACCTTAATTATAGGAATACATAAATAAATACAACCTTAGATAAACAAATTTAGAAAAGATTATAAAGTATAAATGAAATCAATCTTGAAAGTTCAAAAATTAGCATTTAAAAATGTAAATCAATTAAAAAATAGAGCAAAAATAAATAATATAAAATAAAATCCAGCAACTAGTTGCTCAACTTTCCCGGCGACATTTAAAATTTTGGTGACGCCATCTGTTATCATATTTTATTTTAAAAACTTTTTATGTTTTTAGCTGTTATAAAATGACGAAAAGCTTAATTTTGAGGGTAGGGACGAATTTTATTTAAAAAATTATAAATGATAATAACGAGTAAAATCGTAATTAAGTTCGACCCTACTAGAGATACATACCATTTTTATCTCTCCACCCTCTCGACCTTTACTCACAAAAATTTAATAGCATCAATCTACTTAATAAGCAAACCACCCTGCAAAATTTCAGAAATATAAATACCAAGATAATATACTGTATGTAACTTGAATATAAGTTACTGGCAAATATTCACAATCGTTCCGGACTTCCGATTATGATATCTTAAGACACAAGCTGANATAGGATATATCTAAATAAATACAAGATATAAATAATTTTAAAAATTTCAGAAATATAAATACCAAGATAATATACTGTATGTAACTTGAATATAAGTTACTGGCAAATATTCACAATCGTTCCGGACTTCCGATTATGATATCTTAAGACACAAGCTGAATTTCTAAAGTCAACGTTGCGCAAACGTTTGCCTAACGGATTGAGATTTGTCGTTCCTTGATCTTATGTCAACGTTATGATATCGGTCGGCATTTGCAAACGTTCCTAAATTCAACGTTTTGTCTACGTCAGAGTACTGAAGATCTACTAAAGCAACCTGCTTTCGAGTTGTTCCTTCTGATTATGTCACCGCTTTACGTACTGTACAGTATGTGTCATGCTACAATTGGCTGATTTAGAATGTATTGTTTTGTCTGGCGAGGAAAGTAATTTTTTACTAAAAACTAATAAAGTTCCTGAAATGATATAATGTTTTTACTAACCAATTAGTGACTGGTTAGAGATTTTTCCATTATAAATTTTTTAAATATAAATAAATTCTAAATTAAGTTAATCGATATTGTTATTTATGATATCAGAATATATTTATTCGATAGAGATATTTATTTATTTATATTTATTTCACATATAAAAGGAAATGTCACAAGACAATTGATATCCTTTCCCCGATAAATAACGCGTGTAAAAAAGAATAATACAGTATTAAAAAGCACAGGAGTAAAATCTTAATAACTCCTGTGCTTTTTGTCGAAAATTTCTGAAATTTTGCAGGAAGGTATGTTTATTAAGGAGATTGATGCTATTAAATTTTGATAGTTAAAGGTCGAGGAATGGGGAGATAATGGGGATCGTGCGTATCTCCAGTAGGGTCAAACTTAGTGACAATTTTACTCATTATTAGCGTTTACAATTTTTCATAAAACTCATCCATACCCTCAAAATTAATCTTTTTGCCATTTTATAATAGTTAAATATATAAAAAGTTTTAAAANATTGTTATTTATGATATCAGAATATATTTATTCGATAGAGATATTTATTTATTTATATTTATTTCACATATAAAAGGAAATGTCACAAGACAATTGATATCCTTTCCCCCGATAAATAACGTGCGTAAAAAAAGAATAATACAGTATTAATTAAAAAGCCAAGAGTAAAAACTTAATAACTCCTGTGCTTTTTGTCGAAAATTTCTGAAATTTTGTAGGAAGATATGTTTATTAAGGAGATTGATGCTATTAAATTTTGGTAGTTAAAGGTTGAGGAGTGGGGAGATAATGGGGATCGTGCGTATCTCCAGTAGAGTCAAACTTAATAACGATTTTACTCATTATTAGCGTTTACAATTTTTCATAAAACTCATCCATATCCTCAAAATTAATCCTTTTGCCATTTTATAATAGTTAAATATATAAAAAGTTTTAAAAATAAAATACAAAATAGTTATAATTAAAGTTACGCTACTCAGGCCTGTCTAGAGCCCGTTCTTGTGGATGTATTTTGATGAAACTTGGTGTACACGTTATATGGACCAAGGGAAAAAGAAAAATGCAAAAGAAATATATATTTAGTTCGAATTTTTACACTAGGTGTAAAAATGACGCATGAAGAACAAGAAACACAAAATGGAAACACGCAAAAGGTTTTTATTCACAACATTTGTTCAATGTGCAATCCATTTTGTGTTTCTTGTTCTTCATGCACCATTTTTTCACCTAGTAGTAAAAATTCGAACTAAATATTTTTTGTTTGCATTTTCCTTTTTCCCATGGTCCATATAACATATATACGAAGTTTCATCAAAATACGTCCACGACAATGTGCTCTAGACAGGTCTGAGTAGCGCAACTTTAATTATAACCACTCTGTATGATAACCACCAAAATTTTAAATGTTGCCGGGAAATTGAGCAACTCGTTGCTGGTTTATTTCAATTTCATATGATAGAAAAGACGAAATTTTAGTAATAATTTTAATATCTCTTCCGCAACTGATGTTGCTAAAGATAATTCTCGTCCTTTCTCGTACGAAATAGTTAAAGTATTTCTCATAGGAGGAATCGTACCGATAACGTTGAAACTATTGTAAACTCGTAAAGTTGTATTTAGGAACTCGACCACAGAAAGGCTGAAGAGAGATTATGTAAGAATAAACCTAAAATGAATATTTGACAACGTAAATATCAATTATAAAAGCTTTCTTCCTAATCTAATACCGACCAGTGAGAACTTCTAATAAAAATAAATAATAATTATAATAATTTATGCGATTTACCATTTCAATAACAATAATTAGAAATACATAAGACATATTAAAACTTACCGCACTTATTCATATACTATTACTTGAATTTGAATTATATTCTCAGATAAAACTTGATCAATATTGCTTAAATTTATTATTTAACTAAAATTTATTTACTTAAATACTGTCTTTAAAATTTTTAAGATTTTGAATTTTAATCTGAAAAATATTCTAATTAAAAATGATCTAAATAAATATTTATTATAAACAAGGATATTTATCAGTTTATCTACAAACAGATATGATTTTATGAGTTCATATAAACCAAACTTGCTTTATTTAATTAATAAAAACACTTTAAAATTACATATTTAACATATTCAAAAGATGCAAAACCTATTTTTTAATGCATTTAAATTTTAAACCTTTTAAAATTTTACATTAACACAAATTATTATTTAAAAACTCAATAATTTAACAATTAAAAAATTGGTATTATTTCTTATAAATGCTCAATAAATACATTTATTAAATTATAACTAAAAGGATTAATTTACAACTAAATAAAAATATAAATTGAATTGTTTTTGATTTAAAAGTTTTAATATTTAATGTTAATTTAGAAAGGAGTTTGTTATTTATAAATTCTGATTATCAATTTTGGAAAAATTTAAATAAAATTAAAGAAACAGGCTACTCATTCTAATGTTTGAACAAAGGTTAAAAATCAGACTTTGCTCACTTGTTTATATATTAGAAAATGTAAGAAATTTCTATTAAGTAATAACTTTATATTACACATTACTTACATTATAAATAATTTCTATTTAAAATACTGTAATATATTTTATAAGACTTCTCAGAATCAATCAACTTTGTAATATTTTGATTGTTTTTCATGTTTATAAAATTATTTCATTTGGGTTGAAAGTTTAACATATGATTTTCAAAGATTTTTGNAGTAAGATGAGCATTCTCGCCATTTCTGAAATGAAGAGTTACTATTTCTACCCTTTCAGCAATTGTGTAAACCATAACGATTATGTGTACAAAAATTCACAATAAACAAATAATAATCTTAAATTCGAATTGAATCACTATGTGGTCAAGCTTAATGTGAACACTACAAAATACTGTATTATAACATTTGGAAACAGATAACACATTATCAACCTTAATTTTATGATCAACTTATTTTTCCTTGCATATGCGGTCTAGCTTAAAAGGTTTTTTTATGTTTTTTAATAGTTTGTGTTACTTTATTTGAAATAAATGTTTGTTTAGTTAATAAAAAATGAATAAGTTTTTAAAAATTTTGTTGTCTGTTGTATTCAGAATCGCAAAAACTTCATTGCAGAAGATGTCCCCCTTGAGAATAAAATCGACCTGTCCGAGCGATTTGCTTGGACGAACGCGATATCTCTGTCGTTTCGTTTTCGTTGGGACACCCTGTATTTTATAAGACTTCTCAGAATCAATCAACTTTGTAATATTTTAATTGTTTTTCATGTTTATAAAATTATTTCATTTGGGTTGAAAGTTTAACATATGATTTTCAAAGCTTTTTGCCATTTTATAATAATTAAAAACATATAATGTTTTATTAAAAAGAACTATTTAACAGATAGCGCCAGCAAATGTTGCCTGGAAAGTTAAGCAACTCGTTGCTTTATTTTTTATAGTTGATTTAATTCTATTGTTAAAAAAATAAATAAATTTTCTCTTTAAAGGACCAAGCAAAATTTAACGGCTTTTAATCATGAAATTACTTTTAAAATATAATAATTATACTTCTAAACTGGAATTCAGTAGAAATTTAGTTTTATCTCAAAAGAAATTTTCTCTATCCACGTGGACAGAATAACTGGCGGTTGCTGAATATATAAAATCCTAAATACTACATCTCATCCTTATAAGTGCTGAAAATTATGTACTGTAAACTTTAACGGTTCATTAATGTGAAATTATGTACTTTTTTTAATCCACTTATGAATTAACTAAGTACTGTAATATTGTTTTATACTTATTTGTTCAATAACCTTTTTATTATATAATAATAATAATTATTATTATTATAAAATAAAAGAAAGAAAAATCACTTATTTATTAAATTTTCATACACGTAACGAATTTTTTAAACTTAAAATAGTACAATTTTTTAAAGAATAAAAATAAAAAATAATCATGAAATTTTAACCTTTACTTGCTTAATAATTTTTACATATTTGATATATTGATATATTGTATTGTACTTACTATAATGTAATAAGTTTTTTTATATTTAATTTATAATTTTATAAGAAATTATATATAGTACATTTTATCAGAAATAAACTTATGATGTCATGCCAATCATAAACCGTGTCGCTATACATTTTTTGTTGTTTAAGCACTATGAAATGCAATAAATCGACCACTAGGCATCCTTTCATCTTTTATTTGTTTATTTAGTCAACTAAATAAACAAATAAATGATTAAAGGATGCCTAGTGGTCGATTAATTGCAGTTCATAGTGCTTAAACAACTAAAATTATAATGTCATATTAAAATATCGATTTTACTTTCCCGGTTCTGTTATACGTAACAGACGAAAAGTATGGAGATCGGTCAAAAAATGCCCCCCACAAGATTTTTTACATTTTTGGACACAGGGAACCTTGAACGTCGAGAAAAAAAATCGGGGGTAATTTCTGCATGTATCGATGTTACTGTGTTGGTGTGCACGATTATGTTCACCCTGTTTGAAACTTAATAATTCCTGTGTATTTTGTCAAAAATGTCTGAAATTTTGTACGAAGGTTTGTGTATTAGGGTGATCGATGTTATTAAATTTTCGTAGTTAAAAGTCGAGGGTGTGGGGAGATAATGGAGATCGTGTGTATCTCGAGTAGAGACGGACTTAAACGATTTTACTCGTTATTAGCATTTACGATTTTTTATAAAACCGATCCCAACCCTCAAAATTAAGCCTTTTGACATTTTATAATAGTTAAAAATATAAAAAACAAAATACTGTAACAGATGGCGCTATCAAATGTTTCCAGAAAAGTTAAGTAACTCGTTGCTGGAGTTTTTTCCATACTTATCGGTGACCAGTGCTGAAGGACGGGGTTTGACATATTCGAAACAGATCATCCATAAATTTCTGTGGTGGCTCGCTTAGATCCACTTTCGGTTCTTTCAGAGCAGTAATCTGGCAATAAAAACATAATTAATTTAAAACAATATAATTTTGAACATCAAAATACGAAAATGTTTGTAATTTGAATTATTTTAAATTAAGCGAAAAATATTAGAATTTAAAAAAATACATTTTTATTGTCTTACAATAAATGTCAACATTTTTCGAGAATTTGATGAAACTAATTGTTAAAGATAACAGAATTAAAATGAATATAATTTAAGTTATTGCTCATTAAAGAATCCAGCAACGAGTTGCTTAACTTTTCCAGCAACATTTAACGTTTTGGTGGCGCCATTTGTTATGATATTTTATCCAAAAAATTAAGTGAGTATCTTGCATAGGATTTTCGGACGAAGACATGAGAGTAAGGAGCAGAGACATGAAGAAATGAGAGATAGTCCCACAGAGAATCAAAAGGATCCAGAAATCAACGGAATTCCGTCTGAATCACGAAAGTATCTTCAACATTCGGCGGATTCAGAAACTAGTGAATTTTCTCCCGATTTTTCGGAAAATCCCTGCTATCTGAAAGATCCAGAAGTCGATGGACTTTTTTTCAGGGTCCTCGGAACATTCCAAACGTATCGAATGGGTCGAGACGACGTTCCATTTAGATCAGTCTAAAATACAGTATTCAGACAGATTTTTAAAATTCTATCTGCCCTGTGGGCACTAAGAGGGCCTCTTTTAGCAAGCCCATTATAGGTTCGGCCAGGCCCACAATGGGACGGCGGGATGGTGAGGGATAAGGCATATCTGGACTGACCATCCCCAAAAAATTCCCAGGGATTTTTTGACGAATTCCGATTCGATTCCGGGTCCCCAGAGCGGTAGATTTTTACCTTGACCGCTCCGCTATTCGGCCGAGCGGTCAATGGCCGTCTAAGATATCAAAATCAAGACAGACGGCCATTCAGCCGTCTAAAGCTTAGTTCACACTGAACGCGATTCGCTAGCGAAAACGAAAAACAGAGCGAATAACATGTCAGACATGACGTCGTTTCCGGCGAATTTTACCATTTCGCGAATCGCTTCGAAGTTCGGAACTGTCCAGCTTTTTCGCTAGCGAAAAAGCTCGACAGTTAGTCACGTGGTTCTTGTTGTTTTCAAGATGGCTACAGAAACTTTCTCACGCAATAGATTACATGTTGTAATTACGAATTTTAATATTTCTCTCATCCAACATCGTTTTCTTTTCGACTTATTTTTCTTCTGAATAAATAAACAAATGTGGTTAACGACGGAATATCGGAAGCTGCCATTTTGTTTTTAGAGATAACGTTTTCATTCGCTTGCAAATGATTGGCTGCTTAAAATTCGCAATCGCTTTTCCCTTTTGGTTGTAGGGTCAATTTCGCTAAGCGAATAAAAATCGCTTTTCGCGTTTCACATTCGCTTTCGCTATTCGCTCAGTGTGAACTAAGCTTAAGACTTAGATCAGGGGTGTCCAACCTTTTTGTTTCTCTGGGCCACATTGGAAGAAGTCATAGAGTTTTGGGCCACAAGCATAATATATATACTTGTGGCCCAAGTATATTTTGGCCCAATCCTTAAATCTACAAGTATGTTTAAGGAGTCTAGATTATAGTAATAAGCATTAAAACTTTATTACGAATAAAAATATTTTTTTAAATTACTTCTATAGACACTTTCAATTTTTACTTAAAAATAAATAAATTCACTTATTATAAAAGAGACAAACAAAAATGTATTTGAAAAACACAAATATTTGTTTTATTTGGGTCTCTAATAAAAAACGACGAAACACCATTTTAAAGTGCATTCTTATTCGCCTAATATATTTATAAATAATATGTAGCCCAAAAAGTAGCCAATGCGTCAAATAATATTTTTTATGCCAAACTAAATAAAAGGGTAGCCAAATCTTGCAACGCTGGAAGGAATACTAAATAAAGCTGGAGTTGGGACTCAAAGGATTATAGACCGAAAGCAAAGAAAGGAGAGAAAGGATACAAGAAAAAGAAATGAGGAAAGTTGGAAAATTAATGGTCAATATTTGCATAACAGAAGGTATATTTAACCTTTCTCACTGCTTTTTATCTTTTAGCCTTTCTCTCCTTTCCCCAAATTTTAGTCTATACTCCTTTGAGTCACAACTTCAGCTTTATTTAATATACCTTCCTCATTCACACATTTCCAAGTATTTGAAAATATTTTCTTTCCACCCAAAATTAAAATATGTATAAAGGTTTACGGCTTTGTGAAACGTCTTTTTTGAATTTGTGCCATTGAAATAAATAAATAAAATAAAAGAATCTGTTAGTTTTGTTTACACGTTTATTGGGCCGCATTGGAACTTGCCTTGGGCCGCATGACTTAGATTATTACATACAGAGGCGGATCTACATAGGGACTAATAAAACTTAAGCCCTGGACCTCAAGTGTCAAGGGCCCACAAAAATTGACTTATCACCATAAATTTTTAATACTTTTTTATTAAAAAATGAGCATTTATCGTACAGTAAAAAATGGTTATTATTAAGAAATCTTGATCCTACTATAAGATTTGTTTTTAGCAGTGGCGTGCTGCGACATTTAATGATAGGGAAGCTGTGTTTCTGTAAGAAGCCGACTTCCAGGGGCAGTCAGTCAGTGATGGTCTAGGGTCTATTTGTATTCGTTTGTTCGATAAGTTAGTAAAAACCGCAGACTTCTCCAAATGAATTTTTAATTAATAGATTATCTAACGCACTTAATAAATAAGCAAGTTCAAACCTCTGTTATATTAGATTCAATAGATTCCCTATGCCCTCTAAAATGCCAATTCTTGCTTTGATAACATCTACTAATTTAAATATAATATATTTATTAGCCGTAACTTTGTTATAATTTTCAATATTTATTTTATATTGTGTACTAAGGTTAAATTCCATTCTATTTTGATTTCCAAATTGCTTCAATTTTACGAANAAAATAAGCTCGATTTCGACACTATATTTTCTAGCCACTGTAGTATGTACCTAACAAGACCAATTCTCTTCTTCTAACAGTGGCGCCGACTAGCGGCAAATATTGTCTCTAGCTAAGTTTGAACTATTAGTCGAAAGACCAGTCAATCTACCGACTCTGATACAAGTAATGCAAGTCTATTGGATATTTGAGGCGTATATGGTTACGAATGTATTGTACAAACAAAAAAAATAATAAAAAGGTCGACAGGTATCCCCAGACGATATCCCCAGACGGCGAGTTGGATGATAACGCTATTCCGTGCTCATTTCAATCTGTCCGAATCGTAGGTGGACGAAAATATGAAATAAAATGATTCAAATTCTTACAAGATATTATTATTATTTATTGTGAAGTTTTGCCGACCTCTAAAACGTAATTTTGCCGCCCCCTAAAAAGTGCCGCCCGGTTCGGGCCGCCCCTGTCGTCCCCCCACGCTACGCTACTGACTGCGAGTCGTATTTTCAATGACCGGATAGTTCAGAAATAAGTTCAGAAAAAAGATCCTGTTTTAAGGTCATATTGACGACTGTGGAAGGAAAAATCCTAATTATTGAAGAAGAGAACTGGCCAGTTATAGGAGAAGGACGTGTGTTATCCCACCCAACAACCCGAAACAAGCCGAAAAAAGGGACAAAACCCCAGATATCCCTATTTCTATCTTATCTACCATTTTTTCTGTCTTCTTAATTCTATCCCTTTTTCTGTTATTAGTGTTAAGTTAGTGTTTAAGGTTAGTTTTAAGGTTCCGGGTTATATTGTCGCGATCGGGATCTGTATTGTACACGTGATTTGGATACAGCGAACTATTATTATCGCTGTAATTTCGCATGCTACTGTTTGTACCGTGAAGTTGGAATCCCCCGAAATAGAATCTGTATAAAGA
>NW_019384660.1:121450-146067 GCF_000671375.1 Centruroides sculpturatus | reverse complement strand
TTATATATTCTTAATGATTAAATTCTTAAATTGTTCTAGAAGTTTCATTCTCAAATGATTTAATCCATTTTCCGGAGAGACGTGGAATCATTTTGGAAACTTCTCGTGCTCAAAAAATTTACAAGAAGCAAAACAACAGAAAGGTAAGACACTTTTATTTTCATTCTAATTTGTTATGATACATTGATGTATTAAAAATGGTATATAAAAGTTAGAATCCTGATTGATAAATCTAAGAATTTATTATTGTAGAATGATGTTTGAAAAATAATTTTATTCATTCATGTCATTTAGAATAATATGAATTACAATTTTACTTAGAAAAATTAATTTATTGTTAAAAACAAAGTTTTACAACTTATTATTTATTTCAATGATACAGATATTTTAAATTTAAAAAATATGTTTAACACACTGCAAAAACAATCCATTCAAACTTGACACCAATGCACTTGGTTGGTTAGGTACCATTGGCGAAACTCCAAATTATCTAAAACTATTTGGTAGCCCTCCTAACTGCCAACAGTTATATTTCTGTCTCTATACTAGCTGCTTCTATAATCACCTGCTGACAACATGTACTGTACTCGTATATTGGACCCCTGGCTGCATGGTGGGCTTGTATAGATTGCCTGCATTGCTGGTCATATCCAGAGAAGACAATGTCTGCTTCTTTGGTGGGATGATGTTGACCAATGTAATATGTTCCATCAAACTATCTGTCCATTTGTTAATCTCGTTATCTCCGTGTATCATGTCCCGGAGAGTGAATTCCATAACCTCTACAAGTGTGGCAGGGTTGTGATAATATAAAGTGACAGGTCTGGAGAATCAAACTCTCTTGAAGGAAGGGATATCGAAAGGTTGCAAGTGATCCANATATTGTATTATACTTACTATAATGTAATAAGTTTTTTTATATTTAATTTATAATTTTATAAGAAATTATATATAGTACATTTTATCAGAAATAAACTTATGATGTCATACCAATCATAAACCGTGTCGCTATACATTTTTGTTGTTTAAGTACTATGAAGTGCAATTAATCGACCATTAGGCATCCTTTCATCCTTTAGTTGACTAAATAAACAAATAAAGGATGAAAGGATGCCTAGTGGTCGATTAATTGCACTTCATAAATTAAACAAAAATTATAATATCATATTAAAATATCGATTTTACTTTCCCAGCTCTGTTATACGTAACAGAAGAAAAGTATGGAGATCGGTCAAAAAATGGCCCCCACAAGATTTTTTACATTTTTGGACACAGGGAACCTTGAACGTCGAGAAAAAAAATCGGGGGTAATTTCTGCATGTATCGATGTTACTATGTTGGAGTGCACGATTATGTTCATCCTGTTTGAAACTTAATAACTCCTGTGTATTTTGTCAAAAATGTCTGAAATTTTGTACGAAGGTTTGTATATTAGGGTGATTGATGTTGCGGCGACAAATCACGGACTGGTGAGATGGCGCCACTCCTCTACAAGTTTTCCGTGAATCCCGGATGGAAAAACGGGGACAGGGTTTTTCCCAGAGTGGATTCTGGGTATTGTTGCTTCTTCTTCTTGTCGGATGATCGCTGCCATGAGCACGTGTAGCTCTCTTTCAAGTGTACTCGAGAATTGTTGTAAATAAATGTTGTTTTAGTTTAAAACGTGGTCGTGGACTTAACTAATTCACGTTTACAGCCTTCTGATACAGACAGTCTTGGTGGAGATGTAAATGGATGGAGAAAGACGGCCAGGTTTCGTCTAACTGACGGCGGCCATCCCTTACCTCCAATGTTATTAAATTTTGGTAGTTAAAGGTCGAGGGTATAGGGAGATAATGGAGATCGTGTATATCTCGAGTAGGGAAGGACTTAAACGATTTTACTAGTTATTAGCATTTACGATTTTTTATAAAACGGATCCCTACCCTCAAAATTAAGCCTTTTGACATTTTATAATTGTTAAAAATATAAAAAGTTTTTCAAACAAAATACTGTAACAGATGGCGCTATAAAATGTTTCCGGAAAAGTTAAGCAACTCGTTGCTGAAGTTTTTTCCATAATTATTGGTAACCAGTGGTGAAGGACAGGGTTTGACATATTCGAAACAGATCATCCATAAATTTCTGTGGTGGCTCGCTTAGATCCACTTTCGGTTCTTTCAGAGCAGTAATCTGGCAATAAAAACATAATTAATTTAAAACAATATAATTTTGAACATCAAAATACGAAAATGTTTGTAATTTGAATTATTTTAAATTAAGCGAGAAATATTAGAATTTAAAAAAATATAGTTTTATTGTCTTACAATAAATGTCAACATTTTTCGAGAATTTGATGAAACTAATTGTTAAAGATAACAGAATTAAAATGAATATAATTTAAGTTATTGCTCATTAAAGAATCCAGCAACGAGTTGCTTAACTTTTCCAGCAACATTTAACGTTTTGGTGGCGCCATCTGTTATGATATTTTATCCAAAAAATTAAGTGAGTATCTTGCATAGGATTTTCGGACGAAGACATGAGAGTAAGGAGCAGAGACATGAAGAAATGAGAGATAGTCCCACAGAGAATCAAAAGGATCCAGAAATCAATGGAATTCCGTCTGAATCACGAAAGTATCTTTAACATTCGGCGGATTCAGAAACTAGTGGATTTTCTTTCGATTTTTCGGAAAATCCCTGCTATCTGAAAGATCCAGAAGTCGATGGACTTCTTTCGGGGTCCTCGGAACATTCCAAACGTATCGAATGGGTCGAGACAACGTTCCATTGAGATCAGTCTAAAATACAGTATTCAGACAGATTTTTAAAATTCTTTCTGCCCTGTGGGCACTAAGAGGGCCTCTTTTAGAAAGCCCATTACAGGTTCGGCCAGGCCCACAATAAGACGGCCGGATGGTGAGGGACAAGGTCCGACATATCTGGACGGACTAACCCCCGAAAAATTCCCAGGGATTTTTTGACGAATTCCGATTTGATTCCGGGTCCCCAGAGCGGTAGATTTTTACCTTGATCGCTCCACCATTCGGCCGAGCGGTCAATGGCCGTCTAAGATATCAAATCTTAGATGGCCAATCAAGACTTAGACGGCCTTTCAGCCCTGTATGTAATAATCTAAGTCTTAGACGGCCATTCAGCCGTCTAAGACTTAGATTATTACATACAGGGGCGGATCGACATAGGGACTAATAGGACTTAAGCCCTGGACCCCAAGTGTCAAGGGCCCACAAAAATTGACTTATCACCATAAATTTTTAATACTTTTTTTTATTAAAAATGAGCATTTATCGTATAGTAAAAAATAGTTAATATTAAGAAATCTTATCCTACAATAAGATTTGTTTTTAGCAGTGACGTGCTCTGACATTTGATAGGGAAGCTGTTTCTATAAGAAGCCGACTTCCAGGGGCAGTCAGTCAGTGATGGTCTAGGATCGATTTGTATTCGTTTGTTCGATAAGCCAGTAAAAACCGTAGACTTCTCTAAATGAATTTTTAATTAATAGATTATCTAAAGCACTTAATAAATAAGCAAGTTCAATACAATTACCTCTGTTATATTAGATTCAATAGATTCCCTAGGCCAGGGGTCGGAATTAGCGGCTCGCGAGCCGCATGCGATTCTTTGCATAGACGTTTGCGGCTCTTCGGACATAAACTCCAATTTCATCTCACCTCATTTCACTGCAGCCTTATAACTTATGAGTTTATGAGATAGAGCCGCCGAACAAACTTCGACTTGTTCTTTGTCCGCACATGACTACATGCGCGTTGATCAATATGAGCCGCATAAGAGTGGTAGCATTTGAAGCATATCTATATATATAACTCATTGAACGCGTGTTCGTCCATTCGTGTAACGTTATGCCGAAAACGGCCACTAGAGGCGCCTCTGTCATGTGTCGCATTTCGCACATTTAAATTAAATGCGGCTCTCTGGTACTTTTGTTATCCTGTTTTCATGACAATTTGGCTCTTCTCACTTGACAAACTGCCGACCCCTGCCCTAGGCCCTCTAATATGCCAATTCTTGCTTTGATAACATCTACTAATTTAAATATAATATCTCTATTAGCCGTAACTTAGTTATAATTTTCAATATTTATTTTATATTATGTACTAATGTTAATTTCTATTCTATTTCGATTTCCTAATTGCTTCAATTTTACGAAAGAATCGATGCGAGATTTACGATTTTCGTGTCTTTTGTCAGCTTTACTAAAATTATTTAAATCGTCAAAGCCATTCTTTTTCCACACACTAATTTCATTTGAAAATATTAGGCAAGGCTAACAAAACAATTTTTGCATTTTTATGCATCCACAAAGCCATTTTATGTCTTCGTAAATTTTATGGTGAAAATGTCGAACAAATTTTTTTGTCGACTTATTTATATTTAATTTAGGCATTGGTCGTTCTCTTTTAATAATGTTTTCTTTTTCATTACATGGTCTCTAGCCAAAACTGTTTTAAAATAAATTTTCAATATCAGAGTTACATTCTAAATTGCTAGCCATAATATGAGGCTAAAATTAAAAAATAAAATTATAAAAACTTACTTGTTAAAATAAAATGTGTGATGGATATACAATTATACATTGTACCTGGTACAAATTATTCAATTGTATGAATATACTTTAAAGAAAATTATAATTAAATATAGTTTTGTGAAGAAACGTACATAAAAATAACATAAAATAGTCTTTACTTTTTAAATATTAAAACAATCCACCTAGTTAAAATTGCTCCCTACCAGTGGCTCGTGGATGGAATCAGAGACGGTCTTGGTGGGTGTGCGGTGCGTGCATGCTTGCCAAATCCCGAGGGTGCCGATACCGGTTAATGTCAAATGCCTCTTTTGTCTCATCACTAATATATCTCAAAGGAAGCGACAGGGTTGTTGTAGATTTTAAACGTTTCTCACCATAGCTATAAAAACAGTGGCGTAGCGTGGGTGTCAGTCGCCTGGGGCGGAGGAAACTTTCGCCGCCCCCTTATTTAGGTATCTCAATTTAAAAGACTAAAATTCAGTTTTCGTCACAGAATAAGTAATGAAAAATTCCGTGCAAGTGTTGCCACCTTTTTAAAATCGCTGACCCGGACGGCAGGTGAGGTTTGTTCGAACAGAAGTTCCTGACGCATGCGTATATCATTTTTCAATGCGAAGAATAATTTGCAGTGCATGCCGGTTCTAAATCAGTTACAGTTAGCGACAAGGGAGACTTGGATACGAGTAACGCAAGTGACCTAGCTCTATTGGATATTGGAGGCGTATATGGTTACGAATGTATCGTACAAACAAAAAAATATAATAAAAAGGTCGACAGGTATCCCCAGACGATATCCATAGAGATGCGAGTCGGATGATAGCGCTATTCCGTGCTCATTTCAATCTGTCCGAATCGTAGGTGGACGAAAATATGAAATAAAATGATTCAAATTCTTACAAGATATTATTATTATTTATTGTGAAATTTTGCCGCCCCTCTACGCTACGCTACTGTGTAAAAATCTAAATTTGTTAAATTTAATAGTCATTTGTTTTCTAACTAATTCGTCTTAAGACCAGGTGTCCACGGAAATTTCCAAAATTTACAACTTTTAGTCACTTTCATTGAACTGGAAAAATTTCTGTCTTTATTACATCTAATATTACGAAAAAATCAGTTCACACTGTACTCGGTTAAGGAAAATAAATTCTAGAGCTTTTTCTGTACCTCGATTTCGTATGTCTATAGATTGGACATACGAAATCGTAATATCACTAGTTTAACATTGAAATCCGTGAGTAATATAAAATCGGAGAGCGGAATAAATACAGTATATCAAATATTTTAATGGATTTTTTAAACTTCTGTCAACTGTACAGAACTATCGTAAAAACATACCAGTAAATTCTTATCGTTGGGTTGTTATAAATCTACTCGTTATTCACGTAATCGGCCAAATATCTAGCGGGCGGNTGTACAGAACTATCGTAAAAACATACCAGTAAATTCTTATCGTTGGGTTGTTATAAATCTACTCGTTATTCACGTAATCGGCCAAATATCTAGCGGGCGGGCGGCTAACAGCCCAGAACCGGTCCCGGATAGAATTGGAAGCGTTATATGTGTAGCATCCACCGGAGGTCCTAGGCTAAACCGAGTGAGGTTGGTGCTCTATAAAGCGCATGCGCGAATCTGGCTATTTGGAAGCTGACAATACACAGATTCCACTCCGCCACTAATATTCGAATATACAATAGCAATCTTTTTTTTTTTTCACGTGTAGTATAGAAATTTGTAATAAGATACATAATACGGTTATAATAAAATATTGTGCGATTNTATTTTAAATTTAAAAAATATGTTTAACACACTGCAAAAACAATCCATTCAAACTTGACACCAATGCACTTGGTTGGTTAGGTACCATTGGCAAAACTCCAAATTATCTAAAACTATTTGGTAGCCCTCCTAACTGCCAACAGTTATATTTCTGTCTCTAAACTAGTTGCTTCTATAATCACCTGCTGACAACACGTACTTGTATATTGGACCCCTGGCTGCGTAGTGGGCTGGTATAGCTTGTCTGCATTGCTGGTCATATCCAGAGAAGACAATGTCTGCTTCTTTGGTGGGATGATGTTGACCAATGTAATCTGTTCATCAAATTATCTGTCCATTTGTTTATCTCGTTATCTCCGTGTATCATGTCCCGGAGAGTAAATTCCATCACCTCTACAAGTGTTGCAGGGTTGTGATAATATAAAGTGACAGGTCTGGAGAATCAAACTCTCTTGAAGGAAGGGATATCTAAAGGTTGCGAGTGATCCAGACTCAGGGTCTGTGGTCTCCCACTGAAAAATGAAATGAACTCCAAACCTTAAAAAGCACCACAAGGACTTCTTTAAACTCTCTGTATATGTGCTCCAAGAGAAGCACTTTCAAGTCTTTTAAACAGGTTAATGCAGCATCTCTGAAAACTCAACTTTATAAAGATGATCATTTCCTGATAACTCCACTATCTCTCTGACAATTGAAGGAAATGCTGTTAGAAGGTGAATGCTGATCCCAAGAATAGCAGTAATGGGGAAATATACTCTGCCAGTTGAAAAGTGTGGCCAATCACCACTGAAGAAATCATAAATAGTATATTTTTTTCTGTAATTAGTACTTTCTGATGTTGACTTTGGTGAATCAATTTTTTAGACAACTGATTTTTGCATAATCATCTCTACTGTATAGTGAAAAAATTTTGAATTCCTAGTTGGTTGCCCATATGACTAATGCTTTAAAAATTCTTGACATAAGAAAGTTAAGTGTAACAAAACTTTCAATAATCCAAAATAGTTTTCTGGACCTTATGCTGAAATACCTGGTATAGAAAAAACTCTGATGGAATAGAAGAATTGAATGAAAGGAGTTGGGAAGTGTCAAGGATTTCCACCCAAAAGAAACTGTCTGAAAGACCTATCAAATCAAGGAACTGACTTTAGAATTTTTTTTGAATGGGTTGATGGGATAGTTGGTTATATACTACATATTCAAAATATTCTGGAAAGATCCCAAAAAACAAAAGTTGAGAGACCTATAAAAAGTCCTGTGATCAATACCAGCTACAGATCTTTTTGAAGGAAACTGCCAAACAGGAAGATAACAAAAATTATGCTGGGAAGTTACATGAAGGAAGAAGCAAACAGAGTCTCAGTTCAATGCATCCTTACCATACTGTAGTTATGGTTCTTCAGTCATTCAAAATAATGTCATCAGACAAGAACACCAAAGGGAAAAACATCATCACTTTTCATTGTCTGAAGAACTCCCATCCCAGCAGTTGATTCCAGGTCAGAAAAGGATATTGCAAAGGAGTGTGGAGGTGTCTGATTTTAAAAGATCATTCCAAGATTGAAAGGAAATTCAAAATCCAACCTTGGTTCCAAATGGGAAGAAATTGTATGGCACACAGTACAGTGATATGGAGAAAGTTATTTTCATCTAGTTTTTTAGACATTCAAGAACAATAGTCCCACATGTAGACCCCTTCTTTAAAAGAAGGCTTCTTTTAAAGAAGGGGTCTACATGTCTACATGTCTCTGAAGCCTTCTTTAAAAGAAGGCTTCAGAGTTTGTGAAAATGCTTAGAGCAGAAGACTTTCAGGCAAGTTATGGGTAGATCTTTAGATTTCATGAGAGTGTGAAATCCTCAAAAAGTATCTTCAGAAAAAACAATGATGTTTTGATGAACCTAGCTTTTCATGACTTACAGTTGAGATACAATTATAATTTGCGGATACAGTGCAGATGACATCTTCAACACTGATGAAACAGGCATATTCTTCCAACTGTTGCTGCATCAAACTATTGTTGTTAAGAATGACTATAAAGAAAGCACAAACTAATGTCCACTGCACATGGATGGATATGGAGACGATGAGATCCTTAATTATTGATTGCTGGAGTGTGAGCATCTGTCAAACCATCAACAATCTAGAAATTCTGGAATAAAAGTGGCATGATTTCACATGACCTGGATGAGGAAGGAAATTAAGCAGAATCAGGGATTCAAGAAGTACAGATGTTGCTGAGAATACTGGTATTCATTGAAGCATTCACTTTGTGGGAGTGGACAAGAATTTGTTCGTATTGTTACTCTCTGACTCAACAATAAGTTCTATCTGATTGAGATAGACTATATAGTCAATATTATGAGTAGCTAGTATCAAACAAGTAATATTTTTTCTAGATAAATTTGGGACATTGATTAAACTCAGTTTACAGCTAAAAATTACTAAATGCAATCATGTAAGACAGTAAATTTTCAAACAGCTTATTAAAGACTTTAATAATGCAATAATACAAACTATACCAGTCAAGACAAAAAAAAAACATATCACATGCTGTATAACAAATACAATCAGTTAAAACCAAAATATTCTTATTATAGAGTTAACCTTTGCATAAATTCTGAGAGGGCAGTAAAATATATTTACCTACTTTTAATTATCTTTTGTAATTACTTTATATATATTATTATTGATATAATGTTAATGATTGTAACTATAAACCTCTGTGGGTTCACACACACACACATAGCTTTGGTATTGTATTTATTGGATTTAGATTTTTTGAACCTTAAAATTGGATAGTGTAATGGCAAATTCTGCTAATACTCCTAAACTTTTTGCATTCACAAAGATGGATAAATCAAGCAACATTATATGACTCATAATGGAAAAAACCATGTCATGTACTTGCCTTTTAGAAAATGCTATCCATTATAATCTATTAAAGAGCATTTAAAAACCTATCAGTAAGACAGGGAAAATAATTGATGATTTCTGGCAGTCAACTTATAGGAGGTGTTTATATTACAGTCAGACTTTATACTGTACCTGTGTGCCACTTTATCAAATTGCAACCATGTTTTTGCTCTCTTAGAGATTTATTACATAAAAGCAATGAGCAAGTCAATCTCAAATGTAGCCTGGATTTAAGCACATATCTCATGCTATTCCTCTTTCTTTCACTTTGATTACAAGAAATATGTTCAAAAGAGAGGGGCACTATGGATAGCCTCTTGTCTGGGGTCCTTTGTCAGATATGATATTATTGGAAAAATGATTTTATCAACCCTTCCATATATACTTATGTACAGAAGATATGTAGAAGATATCTTTATTATATGGAAAACAAAACCAGATATAAATGGCTCCATACAACAAATGAACTGTATTAAATTAGACCATACCAGCAACTAAATGGTACATTTTTTGGATCTTAAAATCAACATTAGAAATGACATATCCACCCAAATGTATATTACAAACCATCACACCCACCATTGTTTATATCTACAAGCTCCAATGACCCCCTAAGTCTACAAAATAGCTGCTTTTAGAGTCCTGACCAAAAGATCCTTTACCCATTATAGATTTCACTGAAATGGCAAATGACTACAACAGTTTGAATATATTGCTATAAAACAAGTTACTATAGAAACCTTATCCAGAATTTAGTTTAAACATATTCTGGTGGTAGTGTTCAAGGCTCATATGCTAATAATGGGATACCGGATAAAACTATACGAATTCAAACAATATACTTGTTTGTGTTGTTATCTTTCTTCATTATAACCATAGCATGCTATTTCTATACAAATAAATAATCCATCTAAATGAAGCTAAATTAATGTACAAGTGTGATCCAATCACCTATAATATTATCAGAAATTGAAAAGACAATGCTTAGGATACCAAGGGTATACACAATTCCTTTGAGACAACTGACTCTGTTATTTTCTGAAATGCGTTGGTTTCACCACACAATATATCAAATGTTCAGTTGAACACAAACATGATATTGACACTAAAAAACACAAAACTGTCCTGACAACGTATGCCTCTGATAATGATGTGCACCACCATCAAATGATTTAAACAACACAACCATATCAAGACACTTGAAACCCTCGAGATATTTAAATCTGATAAAGGGGTTATTACATTAATTGCATGGATGACTGGCAATATCTGCATGACAAACAGGGACAGAATACCTGCGCTACAAAGTTTTAAATTAAGAGTCTTTTCTATCTTATTTCAATTTGGGTTATTAAATTTGTTAGTTTGCTTTATTGTTCTTGTACTTTGTAATAATTCTTATTTTACGCATTAGAACATTTTCAAATATTTTAAAAAAGACATCACTGTTTTTTCCCTCACATTCTGTTTTGGAACATCTTGATTTGATAAAGTTCTCACACTAGTGTGCTTAAAATAGGGAAAAAATAAATTGCTTACTTTTTTGTGATCCTATCCTCCAGAACTATTCCAACTAGTCTCAAATTACTACAAAAGAAATTTGAACTTGATATATCAATATTTAGAGGTAGCTGAATGACCACAACGTTTATAAAAAGAGCAATTTATGACAAATGAAAAATACAAGACCTGTTTTGGTAAACTGGACTTCTTTCACTTTTTTGGACAATTACAGACAAGTTAAATAGTCATGTAGACTCTACAATATTCAAAAACTTGATGGATTAAAAACCAAAAATGCAACGAAAAAATTTTTAAATGTCAAAATTCACAAAATTTGAAATTTTTAGTACAATGTTCTTTATCAATACAATGTTAGTACAATGCAACTTTGTTAGTACAATGCAACTTTATCAGTTTATTTTTTCTCATGAATGTGATCAGGTCAACACTGATTTGCTTAGTGACCCTGTTCAGTGTCATCATCATTTTGCATTGCTGTAATCATTAGTCTCTTTGCAGCATAACTTACGTGGTTGTCGAAAAAAGCTAAAGCAACCAAATCTGGCGACAAATACCATAAGTGTTTAGAAAATTTGAGAGATGATGCCTTGGATATTGTCATGTTGATTGCTGAGTATTCAAGAAGTGATTTCAGAAGATGAAGGTCATTGTTAGGAGCACTGGCTGCCAGTGGAGCTGAAATCCACGCTTTCAAGGACAGACATGCAGCAAAGACAAACACATCCTGTAGTCCTTTCTCTTCTTTTTTTGTTAAGTGGAACTGGCCTCTAAACATCCACACTTTCAAACTGTAAATTACCTTTGAGAGTCAGCGTGCATGATGCATGGCTCCAGGTGCCATAAATCAGACCCCTCTCTGTGGGATTGAACCAAGAAAGATGATGATATGTTCAGTGAATTCTCTGTAGTCATCTCTTGGCTGACTGTTTTCTAGATTGCTGTTAGCAAACTCAGCAACACCATCTTTGATGTCTTTCAGTGATCTTGATACTGTGTTATTTGTAAATCCTGTTTCATATTTCTGTTGATCAATTAACTGCCAATGATGTTGAAATCGCTTAAAGAGTGGAACTTCTGGTGATGATGTGGGTCCCAGACAGACTTCAAACACTGCACCAATGGTCAGTTTAATTACATGATGCTGGCAGTCACGAGTCATGAAAGAAATTAATTTTGTGAGAATGTCATGTAACTAATGCGTTTATTTATTGAGATGACCAGTTACAGTTTTACAAACTGTTGTACTAAAATGGACACATTGTGGTTCAAGCTTGTGATTGCCATATGCTCATCCTTACTATTTGGAACCTATAAAACTTCAGTGACATTGAGACACCAGTAAATATTCACCAATGGGGTAGATTTTTGACACAAATTTTTTATATATATATTTGAACAGAATAGAGGATAGGTGGTTCACATTTACAAATTGTGAAAATAAGCTCCACACTATTCTCATACATAGCTCAAAAATGTCCATCTGAGTTTACAGCTATTAAATGCATATTGGAAGTAATTAATTTCCCAATCGATGTGCTTGTTTCTGTTTTAGTGTATTCCAGTCTCCTACTAAATTTGAACATTAGTAAGAATATTTTATAGTTAAGACTTTATTACATATTCTGGCCAAAAATAAATATACATACTATGTTCTTACTTCATCTTTATGCCTTAATTAAACTGCAGTGTTTATAGAATAGTCATCAGTTTATGTACTGTACATCAGAATGTACAGTACTTTACATTACTTCATTATTTGATTTGACTATTTTCATTCCAGGATTTTATAACTGTTTTTAACTTTCCAATATTATAATATCAACAATAATATATCCAATGAAGAGCACTAATGCAAAACATATATTATCAAGGTGTTTAATTCATAAATAAAATGATCTTTTAAGCATTTCCAGGATATTACCTCTGACTATCAGATTCCACTATTATACAGATTTGAATGGGTTTTTTTAAACAATATTTTTCCTATAAAAAAACAAAAAAAAAAAAAACACACAACACAGTTTTAAGTGACCTTGCTTATATCTAAATTAACTAGCAGTTCTAGAAATAAAAATCAGAAAGAGATCCAGGTAATGTAATGGATACCCCGTAATCAGGAGTTGTGGGTTTGAGTCTCATTCTGGACAATTCTTTTCTTTCAGAATATTCTAAATTTCCAATTAATTTAATTCTAATTATTAAATTTATTGGGAGATCAGCTGAACCACTTAATATAAATACTACTACTTATTTTATTAGAAATTATTTTTTATTGTGTGTCATCTAGGTGATTTTATTACGTTTATCTGAATACATTTTCTTTTTAGCGAAGTTAACAAATATTTTGCCAAATCCGAGACCAAAGAATTTATTAAAAAGAAACTTTCCCTTAAAAAATGCAATTAAAATACTCGAAATATTACATCTATGACGTAAAACTCGTGACGTAACGCGTGACGCATTGCAACGACAAATTCGAATTCGTTCCATTTCGTATTGTTGCCGACGCCATCTTGGAATAGAATGTTTTCCGGAAATTGCGAGTTATTTTTCCCTCCATTTTAACATTTTTCGTACGAATTTTAATAACGAAAGCTTGCGTAACGTAGGTAACTTAATATTTTTCGATTATTAATATATCAAAATTAAATAAACTTTAAACCTAGATTTGCGGCCTGTAACTTGTAAGGATATGGAATACGTTTTTATAATTTTATTTATTACAAATTTCTTAGCGATATTTTACAAAAAAGGGGCTATTTTAGCATTTTAAACAAAACATTTGCAATTACTGTAGTTAATATTCTGACGTCGAACTTATGACGTAACGCGTGACGCATTTATCGCACGTTTGACCGATTCGAATTCGTTCGATTTCGTATCGCCGGCGCCATCTTGAAATAGAATATTTTCCGAAAATTGCGAGTTATTTTTCGCTCCATTTTAACATTTTTCGAAAAAGTTGAATTACATAAACCCGAATATCGCAGGCAATATAAATTTTTTGATTTATAAGCGATCAAAATTGAATAATTGTCGATAGAACATTAGATGTAATAGTCTATTTTTAGATTTAAAGTTTCATTAAAAATATTTAAGATTGTTTCCATTTAGCATCGAATTAATTTATCAGATTATAAATAATATTTGCTTGTATGTTGTCTTATATTCTTTTCAACGAGACAATAAATGTCCTGTATTAGCAAATTATTTGAATATTTTATTAATTAGTAAATTAATTAATTAATTAATTTAATTAAATTAATCAATCATCTTGATCTTATATATTCTTAATAATTAAATTCTTAAATTATTCTAGAAGTTTCATTCTCAAATGTTTTAATCCATTTTCCGGAGAGACGTGGAATAATTTTGGAAACTTCTCGTGCTCAAAAAATTTACAAGAAGCAAAACAACAGAAAGGTAAGACACTTTTATTTTCATTCTAATTTGTTATGATACATTGATGTATTAAAAATGGTATATAAAAGTTAGAATCCTGATTGATAAATCTAAGAATTTATTATTGTAGAATGATGTTTGAAAAATAATTTTATTCATTCATGTCATTTAGAATAATATGAATTACAATTTTACTTAGAAAAATTAATTTATTGTTAAAAACAAAGTTTTACAACTTATTATTTATTTCAATGATACAGATATTTTAAATTTAAAAAATATGTTTAACACACTGCAAAAACAATCCATTCAAACTTGACACCAATGCACTTGGTTGGTTAGGTACCATTGGCAAAACTCCAAATTATCTAAAACTATTTGGTAGCCCTCCTAACTGCCAACAGTTATATTTCTGTCTCTAAACTAGTTGCTTCTATAATCACCTGCTGACAACACGTACTTGTATATTGGACCCCTGGCTGCGTAGTGGGCTGGTATAGCTTGTCTGCATTGCTGGTCATATCCAGAGAAGACAATGTCTGCTTCTTTGGTGGGATGATGTTGACCAATGTAATCTGTTCATCAAATTATCTGTCCATTTGTTTATCTCGTTATCTCCGTGTATCATGTCCCGGAGAGTAAATTCCATCACCTCTACAAGTGTTGCAGGGTTGTGATAATATAAAGTGACAGGTCTGGAGAATCAAACTCTCTTGAAGGAAGGGATATCTAAAGGTTGCGAGTGATCCAGACTCAGGGTCTGTGGTCTCCCACTGAAAAATGAAATGAACTCCAAACCTTAAAAAGCACCACAAGGACTTCTTTAAACTCTCTGTATATGTGCTCCAAGAGAAGCACTTTCAAGTCTTTTAAACAGGTTAATGCAGCATCTCTGAAAACTCAACTTTATAAAGATGATCATTTCCTGATAACTCCACTATCTCTCTGACAATTGAAGGAAATGCTGTTAGAAGGTGAATGCTGATCCCAAGAATAGCAGTAATGGGGAAATATACTCTGCCAGTTGAAAAGTGTGGCCAATCACCACTGAAGAAATCATAAATAGTATATTTTTTTCTGTAATTAGTACTTTCTGATGTTGACTTTGGTGAATCAATTTTTTAGACAACTGATTTTTGCATAATCATCTCTACTGTATAGTGAAAAAATTTTGAATTCCTAGTTGGTTGCCCATATGACTAATGCTTTAAAAATTCTTGACATAAGAAAGTTAAGTGTAACAAAACTTTCAATAATCCAAAATAGTTTTCTGGACCTTATGCTGAAATACCTGGTATAGAAAAAACTCTGATGGAATAGAAGAATTGAATGAAAGGAGTTGGGAAGTGTCAAGGATTTCCACCCAAAAGAAACTGTCTGAAAGACCTATCAAATCAAGGAACTGACTTTAGAATTTTTTTTGAATGGGTTGATGGGATAGTTGGTTATATACTACATATTCAAAATATTCTGGAAAGATCCCAAAAAACAAAAGTTGAGAGACCTATAAAAAGTCCTGTGATCAATACCAGCTACAGATCTTTTTGAAGGAAACTGCCAAACAGGAAGATAACAAAAATTATGCTGGGAAGTTACATGAAGGAAGAAGCAAACAGAGTCTCAGTTCAATGCATCCTTACCATACTGTAGTTATGGTTCTTCAGTCATTCAAAATAATGTCATCAGACAAGAACACCAAAGGGAAAAACATCATCACTTTTCATTGTCTGAAGAACTCCCATCCCAGCAGTTGATTCCAGGTCAGAAAAGGATATTGCAAAGGAGTGTGGAGGTGTCTGATTTTAAAAGATCATTCCAAGATTGAAAGGAAATTCAAAATCCAACCTTGGTTCCAAATGGGAAGAAATTGTATGGCACACAGTACAGTGATATGGAGAAAGTTATTTTCATCTAGTTTTTTAGACATTCAAGAACAATAGTCCCACATGTAGACCCCTTCTTTAAAAGAAGGCTTCTTTTAAAGAAGGGGTCTACATGTCTACATGTCTCTGAAGCCTTCTTTAAAAGAAGGCTTCAGAGTTTGTGAAAATGCTTAGAGCAGAAGACTTTCAGGCAAGTTATGGGTAGATCTTTAGATTTCATGAGAGTGTGAAATCCTCAAAAAGTATCTTCAGAAAAAACAATGATGTTTTGATGAACCTAGCTTTTCATGACTTACAGTTGAGATACAATTATAATTTGCGGATACAGTGCAGATGACATCTTCAACACTGATGAAACAGGCATATTCTTCCAACTGTTGCTGCATCAAACTATTGTTGTTAAGAATGACTATAAAGAAAGCACAAACTAATGTCCACTGCACATGGATGGATATGGAGACGATGAGATCCTTAATTATTGATTGCTGGAGTGTGAGCATCTGTCAAACCATCAACAATCTAGAAATTCTGGAATAAAAGTGGCATGATTTCACATGACCTGGATGAGGAAGGAAATTAAGCAGAATCAGGGATTCAAGAAGTACAGATGTTGCTGAGAATACTGGTATTCATTGAAGCATTCACTTTGTGGGAGTGGACAAGAATTTGTTCGTATTGTTACTCTCTGACTCAACAATAAGTTCTATCTGATTGAGATAGACTATATAGTCAATATTATGAGTAGCTAGTATCAAACAAGTAATATTTTTTCTAGATAAATTTGGGACATTGATTAAACTCAGTTTACAGCTAAAAATTACTAAATGCAATCATGTAAGACAGTAAATTTTCAAACAGCTTATTAAAGACTTTAATAATGCAATAATACAAACTATACCAGTCAAGACAAAAAAAAAACATATCACATGCTGTATAACAAATACAATCAGTTAAAACCAAAATATTCTTATTATAGAGTTAACCTTTGCATAAATTCTGAGAGGGCAGTAAAATATATTTACCTACTTTTAATTATCTTTTGTAATTACTTTATATATATTATTATTGATATAATGTTAATGATTGTAACTATAAACCTCTGTGGGTTCACACACACACACATAGCTTTGGTATTGTATTTATTGGATTTAGATTTTTTGAACCTTAAAATTGGATAGTGTAATGGCAAATTCTGCTAATACTCCTAAACTTTTTGCATTCACAAAGATGGATAAATCAAGCAACATTATATGACTCATAATGGAAAAAACCATGTCATGTACTTGCCTTTTAGAAAATGCTATCCATTATAATCTATTAAAGAGCATTTAAAAACCTATCAGTAAGACAGGGAAAATAATTGATGATTTCTGGCAGTCAACTTATAGGAGGTGTTTATATTACAGTCAGACTTTATACTGTACCTGTGTGCCACTTTATCAAATTGCAACCATGTTTTTGCTCTCTTAGAGATTTATTACATAAAAGCAATGAGCAAGTCAATCTCAAATGTAGCCTGGATTTAAGCACATATCTCATGCTATTCCTCTTTCTTTCACTTTGATTACAAGAAATATGTTCAAAAGAGAGGGGCACTATGGATAGCCTCTTGTCTGGGGTCCTTTGTCAGATATGATATTATTGGAAAAATGATTTTATCAACCCTTCCATATATACTTATGTACAGAAGATATGTAGAAGATATCTTTATTATATGGAAAACAAAACCAGATATAAATGGCTCCATACAACAAATGAACTGTATTAAATTAGACCATACCAGCAACTAAATGGTACATTTTTTGGATCTTAAAATCAACATTAGAAATGACATATCCACCCAAATGTATATTACAAACCATCACACCCACCATTGTTTATATCTACAAGCTCCAATGACCCCCTAAGTCTACAAAATAGCTGCTTTTAGAGTCCTGACCAAAAGATCCTTTACCCATTATAGATTTCACTGAAATGGCAAATGACTACAACAGTTTGAATATATTGCTATAAAACAAGTTACTATAGAAACCTTATCCAGAATTTAGTTTAAACATATTCTGGTGGTAGTGTTCAAGGCTCATATGCTAATAATGGGATACCGGATAAAACTATACGAATTCAAACAATATACTTGTTTGTGTTGTTATCTTTCTTCATTATAACCATAGCATGCTATTTCTAAACAAATAAATAATCCATCTAAATGAAGCTAAATTAATGTACAAGTGTGATCCAATCACCTATAATATTATCAGAAATTGAAAAGACAATGCTTAGGATACCAAGGGTATACACAATTCCTTTGAGACAACTGACTCTGTTATTTTCTGAAATACGTTGGTTTCACCACACAATATATCAAATGTTCAGTTGAACACAAACATGATATTGACACTAAAAAACACAAAACTGTCCTGACAATGTATGCCTCTGATAATGATGTGCACCATCATCAAATGATTTAAACAACACAACCATATCAAGACTAGAGTTGCCACCTTTTCAAACTCTCTGACCCGGAGGGCAGGTGAGGTTTGTTCGAACAGAAGTTCCTGACGCATGCGCAATATCATTTTGCAATGCGAAGTATAATGTGCAGTGCATGCCGGTTCTAAATCAGTTACAGTTAGCGACTAGGGAGACTTGGATAGGAGTAACGCAAGTGACCTAGCTCTATTGGATATTGGAGGGGTATATGATTACGAATGAATCGTACAAGCAAAAAAAAAAAAAAAGCAGCACTGTGCCTATGCCAACGACTACCACACTAGTAATTCAGTACACGGGGGAAGAAATATATGCAACGGTTTGCATATAATTTTGTATATATTCATTTCAACTTGCACAACCCGGAGAAATATTAATTAACCCCGGAGCCTGGAGATAACTCACTCAATCCCGGAGTCTCTGGGTCAAACCCGGACAGGTGGCAACCCTAATCAAGACACTTGAAACCCTCGAGATATTTAAATCTGAAAAAGAGGTTATTACATTAATTGCATGGATGACTGGCAATATCTGCATGACAAACAGGGACAGAATACCTGCGCTACAAAGTTTTAAATTAAGAGTCTTTTCTATCTTATTTCAATTTGGGTTATTAAATTTGTTAGTTTGCTTTATTGTTCTTGTACTTTGTAATAATTCTTATTTTACGCATTAGAACATTTTCAAATATTTTAAAAAAGACATCACTGTTTTTTCCCTCACATTCTGTTTTGGAACATCTTGATTTGATAAAGTTCTCACACTAGTGTGCTTAAAATAGGGAAAAAATAAATTGCTTACTTTTTTGTGATCCTATCCTCCAGAACTATTCCAACTGGTCTCAAATTACTACAAAAGAAATTTGAACTTGATATATCAATATTTAGAGGTAGCTGAATGACCACAACGTTTATAAAAAGAGCAATTTATGACAAATGAAAAATACAAGACCTGTTTTGGTAAACTGGACTTCTTTCACTTTTTTGGACAATTACAGACAAGTTAAATAGTCATGTAGACTCTACAATATTCAAAAACTTGATGGATTACAAACCAAAAATGCAACGAAAAAATTTTTAAACGTCAAAATTCACAAAATTTGAAATTTTTAGTACAATGTTCTTTATCAATACAATGTTAGTACAATGCAACTTTGTTAGTACAATGCAACTTTGTTAGCACAATGCAACTTTATCAGTTTATTTTTTCTCATGAATGTGATCAGGTCAACACTGATTTGCTTAGTGACCCTGTTCAGTGTCATCATCATTTTGCATTGCTGTAATCATTAGTCTCTTTGCAGCATAACTTACGTGGTTGTCGAAAAAAGCTAAAGCAACCAAATCTAGCGACAAATACCATAAGTGTTTAGAAAATTTGAGAGATGCTGCCTTGGATATTGTCATGTTGATTGCTGAGTATTCAAGAAGTGATTTCAGAAGATGAAGGTCATTGTTAGGAGCACTGGCTGCTAGTGGAGCTGAAATCCAGGCTTTCAAGGACACACATGCAGCAAAGACACACACATCCTGTAGTCCTTTCTCTTCTTTTTTTTGTTAAGTGGAACTGGCCCCTAAACATCCACACTTTCAAACTGTAAATTACCTTTGAGAGTCAGCGTGCATGATGCATGGCTCCAGGTGCCATAAATCAGACCCCTCTCTGTGGGATTGAACCAAGAAAGATGATGATATGTTCAGTGAATTCTCTGTAGTCATCTCTTGGCTGACTGTTTTCTAGATTGCTGTTAGCAAACTCAGCAACACCATCTTTGATGTCTTTCAGTGATCTTGATACTGTGTTATTTGTAAATCCTGTTTCATATTTCTGTTGATCAATTAACTGCCAATGATGTTGAAATCGCTTAAAGAGTGGAACTTCTGGTGATGATGTGGGTCCCAGACAGACTTCAAACACTGCACCAATTCAGTTTAATTACATGATGCTGGCAGTCACGAGTCATGAAAGAAATTAATTTTGTGAGAATGTCATGTAACTAATGCTTTTATTTATTGAGATGACCAGTTACAGTTTTACAAACTATTGTACTAAAATGGACACATTGTGGTTCAAGCTTGTGATTGCCATATGCTCATCCTTACTATTTGGAACCTATAAAACTTCACTGACATTGAGACACCAGTAAATATTCACCAATGGGGTAGATTTTTTACACAAATTTTTTCTATATATATTTGAACGGAATAGAGGATAGGAGGTTCACATTTACAAATTGTGAAAATAAGCTCCACACTATTCTCATACATAGCTCAAAAATGTCCATCTGAGTTTACTGCTATTAAATGCATATTGGAAGTAATTAGTTTACCAATGGATGTGCTTGTTTCTGTTTTAGTGTATTCCAGTCTCCTACAAAATTTGAACATTAGTAAGAATATTTTATAGTTGTAAAGACTATTACATATTCTGGCCAAAAATAAATATACATACTATGTTCTTACTTCATCTTTATGCCTTAATTAAACTGCAGTGTTTATTGAATAGTCATCAGTTTATGTACTGTACATCAGAATGTACTTTACATTACTTCATTATTTGATTTGACTATTTTCATTCCAGTATTTTATAACTGTTTTTAACTTTCCAATATTATAATATCAACAATAATATATCCAATGAAGAGCACTAATGCAAAACATATATTATCAAGGTGTTTAATTCATAAATAAAATGATCTTTTAAGCATTTCCAGGATATTACCTCTGACCATCAGATTCCACTATTATACAGATTTGAATGGTTTTTTTTAAACAATATTTTTCCTATAAAAAAACCAAAAAAAACACACAACACAGTTTTAAGTGACCTTGCTTATATCTAAATTAACTAACAGTTCTAGAAATAAAAATCAGAAAGAGATCCAGGTAATGTAATGGATACCCCGTAATCAGGAGTTGTGGGTTTGAGTCTCATTCTGGACAATTCTTTTCTTTCAGAATATTCTAAATTTCCAATTAATTTAATTCTAATTATTAAATTTATTGGGAGATCAGCTGAACCACTTAATATAAATACTACTACTTATTTTATTAGAAATTATTTTTTATTCTGTGTCATCTAGGTGATTTTATTACGTTTATCTGAATACATTTTCTTTTTAGCGAAGTTAACAAATATTTTGCCAAATCCGAGACCAAAGAATTTGTTAAAAAGAAACTTTCCCTTAAAAAATGCAATTAAAATACTCGAAATATTACATCTATGACGTAAAACTCGTGACGTAACGCGTGACGCATTGCAACGACAAATTCGAATTCGTTCCATTTCGTATTGTTGCCGACGCCATCTTGGAATAGAATGTTTTCCGGAAATTGCGAGTTATTTTTCCCTCCATTTTAACATTTTTCGTACGAATTTTAATAACGAAAGCTTGCGTAACGTAGGTAACTTAATATTTTTCGATTATTAATATATCAAAATTAAATAAACTTTAAATCTAGATTTGCGGCCTGTAACTTATAAGGATATGGAATACGTTTTTATAATTTTATTTATTACAAATTTCTTAGCGATATTTTACAAAAAGGGGACTATTTTAGCATTTTAAACAAAACATTTGCAATTACTGTAGTTAATATTCTGACGTCGAACTTATGACGTAACGCATGACGCATTTATCGCACGTTTGACCGATTCGAATTCGTTCGATTTCGTATCGCCGGCGCCATCTTGGAATAGAATATTTTCCGAAAATTGCGAGTTATTTTTCGCTCCATTTTAACATTTTTCGAAAAAGTTGAATTACATAAACCCGAATATCGCAGGCAATATAAATTTTTTGATTTATAAGCGATCAAAATTGAATAATTGTCGATAGAACATTAGATGTAATAGTCTATTTATAGATTTAAAGTTTCATTAAAAATATTTAAGATTGTTTCCATTTAGCATCGAATTAAATTAATTTATCAGATTATAAATAATATTCGCTTGGATATTGTCTTATATTCTTTTGAATGAGACAATAAATGTCCTGTATTAGAAAATTATTTTAATTAATTAATCAATCAATCATCTTGATCTTTTCTATTCTTAATAATTAAATTCTTAAATTATTCTAGGAGGAAGTATCATTCTCAAATGTTATAATCCATTTTCCAAAGAGACACGGAATCATTTTGGAAACTTCTTGTGCTCAAAAAGTTTACAAAAAGCAAAACAACAGAAAGGTAAGGCATTTTCATTTTCATTCTAATTTGTTATGATACATTGATGCAGTAAAAAATGGTATATAAAAGTTAGAATCTTTATTGCTTTATTAATCTTTATTTCTATAATTTTATTTTGCTTGAAAAGTAATGTTATTCATTCAGGCATTCAAAATCATACGAATTCCAATTTTAAATAAAATAAATAATTTATTAATAATAGCCAAAATTTTACAATTTACATATTATTTTTCAATGATACAGATTTGTTAAATTAAAAAATAAGTTTAACATACCACAAAACTTCAAAACTTAAATCCTCCACTAATACCATATTCAAATCATATGAGAATAAGATTTTTTCCATGTCTTATAAAAGTCTGGAAAAATATTTGGAATAAATTAGTCCTTCATATTATATTTATTTCATATCAAGATAAATTATAAACATTTAAGAAAAACATTAGCAGAGAGTTTAAATCTTAATGTAATTTGTTCTAAAATTATCAATGAGAATTTAAAATGAATTTATAATTTCTATGTATTAATAACAGGATTTATTTTAAAAATTAATTTTTAGCTTGTTATTTCAATTAGTTAAATAGTATATATTTAAACAGTTTTACATATACAAATATTTGATATTGATTAATTAGAAATCAAAAACAACCTTCCTTTATCAATTCCATAGTAAATTTATTACTACTTTTTGAAATTCAGCAATAATAATAATATTTCTTTATTATACTGATTTTATATACCTTTTCATTCCTTGTATAATATTAATTTTAATATTAACTCAAATTGAAATGGGCTTTGTAAAGCTATAACACGCCACTGTCATTAACTTATTTCAATTTTTTACTTTGTTTTATGATTCTTTCAAGTTATTAAAAGTAAAAAAAAAATTGAAATAAGTTAATAACAGTGGCATATTATAGCTTCATGAGGCCCAGGTAAATTTGAATTAGTGGGCCCCATGTACTGTACAGTAATGTTGACTTCAGACATTTTTCTTTGGGAGAATTTTTTTAGGAAAATATTTCCTTATAAAAGATTGATTTGGGGCCCCAGGCAATTGTCCCTTTTGTTCATAGGATAACATGCCACTGGTTAACAAAAATATTTTTGTATGTTTTTATTGTTTATTTTGTGTATAACATTGCTATTGCAAAATTTAATTATGTATTGTATAAACTTATATAATGAACAAAACACTTATTTCAATGCATAGAGACTTAAATGATTCATTAATACATTAAATATTAAACAAGACAACTTATATATTCAAAATTAATTTATATATAATATCAATAATAGGAATTTTGTAAAAAATACACACCCAAATCTTGGAGCCCTCATTATCTCCCAAAGACGACACAATGCATCACTACTTAACTCGACTACCAGGAGCATGGCACAATAATTTTTTTTCTATCACCAAAAGCCAGGCAACCCGTTATTCTTACATGTCATTGAGAAAGGGGTCATCTCCCAATGCTTCAGGTGAAAACAGCTTGCCTAAATGCGATCAGATGAACTAATTAGCATAGATTTCAACTTACACGGTCAACTGCCAGAGCGATCGGAGCAAAATAGCTACACCTAATACTTTATAAGCATTTTTTGTCTATTGTTACAAAAATATTGATTTTAAATACCATTTTAGAATAATATTCCTAACTTTTCCAATCATATAGCATTGCAGGAAGTAAGTTTTAAAGAGTCTAGGTAAATATTAGTGATGTGCCGGATCGTTAAAAATGTATATCCGCGGATACCTCACTGGAAAACATGCAAGTTGAGTGCTATGTACTGTTGTTCTACAGCTGATCTTGGAATAAGGCTAAATACTGAAGCATACTCTTGAGCATCATTTTTTGCAACATTGATAACTATGTATAG
>NW_019384660.1:0-121284 GCF_000671375.1 Centruroides sculpturatus | reverse complement strand
TGTCAGATGACAACTGCTTCATTTGGGTCTCACTGGAAAACATGCAAGTTGAGTGCTATGTACTGTTGTTCTACAGCTGATCTTGGAATAAGGCTAAATACTGAAGCATACTCTTGAGCATCATTTTTTGCAACATTGATAACTATGTATAGCAAAAGATCAATGTAAAGCAAGCTGTTGGCAAGACTGCTGTAGCATGGGCACATGCCAAACCATCAACAAGGCAGAAATAATGGCAAAAAAATGTCATGATTTCACATAACCTGTCACATGCTGAGGAAGGAAATGAAGCAGAATCAGGAATTGAGATGGTCAGGTAAGAAATTGTTGTCAAGAGGATTAACAAATTTACAACTGGAAATAACAAGACAAAGATAAAAGTTTCTTGGATTTGATAAGTTATAAAACTATCTACATTTCAGTATGTAGTTTACTGAAAATCATGCTTTCTTATCACACTTAAAAGGAACTCCCCCTTAAATTTAAATACAGTGGACTATCATTAACATTAACTACTGGTTAATATCAGATTTTTGATGTCTCAGCAGAAACCTATACTGTACTTAACTGCAGGATAGTGATGATTAGTTTTTTAACTAGAAGGATTCATCCTACTTCAGAAAGACCTAGTGCACCTGTATAATGTATTGCAGGTTGCATAATTATATATATTTCCTATATATATGCACCAATAATATACATACACCATACTTAATTACATATTTTATTGGAGAAGAGAAAGAAAAATGTACTTTCATAACATAAGTTTAATTTTGTGTCTTGAATTTTATCACACTATATTTTGTCTGGTAGCATTAGAAACCACAAAATGACACAGGTTCTCCATCCCTGGTGTAGGAAAGCCAAATTAATGATTACCATTAATCTCTTTTCTAGTTCAAAGTATACACATTATACTAAATAATATTAGTATATTATATTACTAAATAATATTAGTTATCATAAAAATGATAAGAAAATAGAAACTGCAACCTTAAAATGAAGTATATAGTGAAATTTAACAATTGATATGAAATATAAAAACTGTTATACACGTTACGGAAATCCTTTGAGGATTAACCTTGATTTTTTTTTTCTATCTATCCACCTTTAAATAAAAATAATTCTTTTTACGTTGGGAAATATTTTAATAAGTTTTGTAAATTACTATGTTCGATCCAGCCAGTTATATCCGATTTTTATTCGTCTGTTAAGTACATTCTTTGAGGATTTCCGTAACATGTATAACAGCCTTAACTTTCTTAGAGGACAAAAATTACATGCTATGNATAAGACTTACTTCTATGCACAGAGATTTAAATGATGCATGAATACAAAAAAGACAACTTGTCTATTCAAAATTAATTTAGTTATAATGAAAATTTTAATTGCAAAGTTACTTTTGTGCTACTCTAAATATGTATTTATTTAAGAATTTATATTTATTACAACTGCCACATAACCAAACTTGGCACACTAAATATAGCATAATGGCACCAGTAGTTGACCATTTACAGCCGTTTTGGACTTAGATATTTTTTATTACAGTACATGATAGCACAGAAAGCGAAATTCGTATATGAAAATAAAGTTTGTTCTATGCATATCTTGAAAACAAAAACATTTTATATTAGACCTTTGTTTACATTACGTAAAAAATAATTCAATCACAGAGGCCATTCAACCAGTCATTGACCAACAGGTTGCACACTGATTTATGGCAATTGAAAACAGGGCTTACCTTTGTTGAGAGCCTGACAAACATGGCAACCATGAAAGAATAAACGAGCTCAATAATAGGCATTTTGTAAAAAATACACACCCAAACCCAANGGATGTTTCGAGGTTTATATGAAAAGTACTATAATCTTATATTTTACAGTTATATTAAAGAATTTTGTTTTTAAAATGCCAAAACCTAAACTAATAAGTATTCCTTTGACTATCAAATAAAAGGGAATTATAAATTCCAATACTTTTTTATATTCTCAATTGACCAAAAAGACCAACATTCAGCTTTAAAAATAGTTTTTACTGAATCGACAAAATTATTTATTAACATAACATTATTTCCAGGATTATGGGGGATAAAATTCACAAAAATTAGAAACTGCAGTCCTCTAATGTAGTATATAGTGAAATTTAACAATTGGTATGCAGTATAACTTTCTTTGNCTAATGTGAGTACCATCATTATATATTATCATATTTGTCAAACACCAAGTTTATGGTTTTCATTAAAAAAATTTTAATATATAAATCTTATTACTTTGTTTTATGATTCTTTCAAGTTATTAAAAGTAAAAAAAAATTGAAATAAGTTAATAACAGTGGCATATTATAGCTTCATGAGACCCAGGTAAATTTGAATTAGTGGGCCCCATGTACTGTACAGTAATGTTGACTTCAGACATTTTTCTTTGAGAGAATTTTTTTAGGAAAATATTTCCTTATAAAAGATTGATTTGGGGACCCCTGTTGGNTTACAGGTCGTCTACCAGAGCGGTCGGCAGCAAAATAGCCACATCTAATACTTTATGAGCATTTTTTGTCTATTATAACATAAACATTGATTTTAAATACCATTTTAGATAATATTCCTAGTTTTTCTAATCATTTAGTATTGCTGGAAGTAAGTTTTAAAGGGTCTATATAAATATGTCTAGGAACGATCTCTTATAATGTTTCTAAAATACATTTCTCTTAGATTGTGTTTACTCAAATAGGAATTAATTTGTAACTGAACTTGGAATGATGATTATATTTGGTAGAGGTAAAATGTTGTCTGAAAGGAAAGAACAATTACTTTTCCCTGAAATTCATGTTTATTATTACCCAGAAAACTTTTAGGTTGTCTTATGTTTAAAAATATTATGGCACTTAATCGACTAATCAATCCCGTTGCAAAATTCTAAAATGTACGAATAATCTTAAATCCAATATTCAATTTTTTCCTAATATATTCTTTCTATAACAAACGTAAGAACACTTTACATAAAAACCAACAGATAAAATACAAAAAAATATTACAATTTAGTCAACATACAAGCGAAAGATTCACACAATCTCAGGTAAGTTCTAATTTAAATTTATGTCTTAAATATAACATACAAAATTAATAAATAACTTTGTACGATATTTAATTGTTATCTTACTTAATACTAAAAATTATATAATTTAAATTGTATTATTTTTGATAAATATTCTAATTATAATTGATATTTTATCGAAAAATACACATTTTTGATAGGCAGCATTATACAAAAGTGCTGTCTTATCAAAAATACCATTTTGGCAAAAGGGCCACAAATACATAAATAAATTCAATCATACAAAAAAATTCAGATATACTGTAACGACACAGTTTAAAATATCTAGCAGTCTGACTAACATAAAACATACAACAACCGTTTGGAGGGCCGACGCTGGCTTTCATGCCCGTTGGCGGGACAGAGGCGGGTTNAAGATAAACTTCAAGTTGGTCATTTTAATCCAAAACAATAATATAGAAATACTTAATTGTCAAATTAGAAAATAATTGACACTGACAAATTAATAATTGCCAATTGTGTTTGATTGCTATAAACTTGTGTGTGGAAAATATCTTTTACTGTTTCCCTTCTATAGCCATACTTTCTTTCATACTTAAAAGAAACCCTCTTAATTTAAATACAGTGGACTATCAATAACTATTAGTTTATATGAGATTTTTGATGTCTCAGCAGGAACCTATACTTGACAGCAGGCAGAGATGAGGAATTTTTTTTTTTAACTAAAAGGATTCATCCTACTTTAGAAAGACCTAGTGAACCTGTACAATGTATTGCAGGTTGCATAATTATATATATTTAGTATACATGCACCAATAATATACTTAAACTATACATTAATTACATTTTTTATTGGAAAAGAGAAAAGAAAAATATATTTTCATAAGTTTAATTTTGCTGTCTTGAATTTCATCACTCTATATCATGTATGGTAGCATTAGAAACCATAAAATGTCATAGGTCCTCCTCCCTTGGTGTAGGAAAACCAAGTTAATGACTACCATTAGCCTTTTTCTAGTTCAAAGTATATATGTTATACTAAATAATGTTAGTTAATGGTGATGTACCTTCCACTTAACTGACAGAATTATTATTATTATTATTATTATTATTAGAAAGTTTGAACAAAATATAAGTTTAGCTGATTTTTGTATTCAAAATTTCCGGATGTTTCGAGGTTTATATGAAAAGTACTATAATCTTATATTTTACAGTTATATTAAAGAATTTTGTTTTTAAAATGCCAAAACCTAAACTAATAAGTATTCCTTTGACTATCAAATAAAAGGGAATTATAAATTCCAATACTTTTTTATATTCTCAATCGACCAAAAAGACCAGCATTCAGCTTTAAAAATTGTTTTTACTGAATCGACAAAATTATTTATTAACATAACATTATTTCCAGGATTATGGTGGATAAAATTCACAAAAATTAGAAACTGCAGTCTTCTAATGTAGTATATAGTGAAATTTAACAATTGGTATGCAGTATAACTTTCTTTGTGGACAAAAATTACACACTATGGGTTTAAGTCAACTACTGGACGTTAGTCAACACTTACAGTCCCACAAGTAGTGATGCTAATGCGAGTTTATCATATTATCATATTTGTCAAATACACTAAGTTTATGGTTTTCTTTTAAAAAATTTAATATGTAATCTTATTACTTTTGATAACTTGAAAGAATCATAAAACAAAATACAAAAGTTGAAATAAGTTAATGATAGTGGCATATTATAGCTTCATCAAGTCCATGTGAATTTGAATTAGTGGGGCCCATTACAGTAGTGTTGACTTCAGACATATTTCTTTGAGAGAATTTTTTGAGAAAAATAATTTATTGTAAAAGATTTATTTGGGGCCTCCTGTTAGTGCAGGGCCTAGGCAATTGTCCTTTTTGCCCATAGGATAACATGCCACTGGTTAACAAAAATATTTTTGTATATATTTATTGTTAGATATACTATTTTGTGTATAACATTGCTATTGCAAATTTAATTTTGTTCATTGTGTAAGTTTATACAATACATAAGACTTACTTCTATGCACAGAGACTTAAATGATGCATGAATACAAAAAAGACAACTTGTCTATTCAAAATTAATTTAGTTATAATGAAAATTTTAATTGCAAAGTTACTTTCGTGCTACTCTAAATATGTATTTATTTACTAGTTTATATTTATTACAACTGCCACATAACCAAATTTCGCACACTACATATAACATAATGGCACCAGTAGCTGACTGTTTACAGCTATTTTGGACTTAGATATTTTTTATTACAATACATAATAGCACAGAAAGCGAAATTTGTATATGAAAATAAAGTTTGTTCTTGAAAACAAAAACATTTTTTATTAAACCTTTGTTTACATTATGAAAAAAATAATTCAATCACAGAGGCCATTCAACCAGTCGTCAACCAACATGTTGCACAATGGTTTATGGCAGTTGAAAACCGGGTTTACCTTTGTTGAGAGCCTGACAAACATGGCAACCATGAAAGAATAAACGAGCTCAATAATAGGCATTTTGTAAAAAATACACACCCAAACCCAAAGCCCTCGTTATCTCCCAAAAACTCCACATTGCCTCCTCACTACTTAGTCCACTACCAGAAGGAGCATGTGACAATAATTTTTTCTATCACCAAAAGCCAGACAAACCATTATTATTTTATATCATCAAGAAAGGGATCATCTTACGACACTTCTGGCAAAAACAGCTTGCCTACACACGATCAGATGCACAGATTTTGACTTACAGGGCGTCTACCAGAGCGGTCGGCAGCAAAATAGCCACATCTAATACTTTATGAGCATTTTTTGTCTATTATAACATAAACATTGATTTTAAATAATATTCCTAGTTTTTCCAATCATTTAGCATTGCTGGAAGTAAGTTTTAAAGGGTCTATATAAATATGTCTAGAACGATCTCTTGTAATGTTTCTAGGATACAATTCTCTTAGATTGTGTTTACTCAAATAGGAATTAATTTGTAACTGAACTGGAATAATGATTATATTTGGTAGAGGTAAAATGTTGCCTGAAAGGAAAGAATAATTACTTTTCCCTGAAATTCATGTTCATTATTACCCAGAAAACATTTCCCCCTTTTTATACAAGGGATTTTCCTGACATATACAGGGAAATATTGAATTATCCAGGAAACATTTTAACATGTGATTTTGATGTCATATGAATTCATAGAATCATCAATTCACTTCAAAGTTTGATATATTTTAACATATTGTGTATGATTAACACCAAAGTTATGTTAACTGAGTTTTCTAACGAATTAAACAATTTCTAGCTTACTCTGAGCTTAATATTCATATTTATAATCAACCGAATGGACAAAACTCCTCCTAAAACTAATTACTGGCGTAAATTTACGTCATAATACAAACTTACTATGCGTTATTACGACAATTCTCCACTTCCAACCATAAAATCCCTACGTGTTGCCAACTCCACTTTCGACAAATTAGTAAATCTCCGATAATAACGCCAAAAAGTAGCCAACTATGCTTCCACTTTTATTATTTCATTTTAAATTTCCATCCTAAATTTAGAATTTTTAAATCTAGCGAGTAAAGATTTGTATTTAAGTTTAAGGTTTTATTCTAGAATATTTCGTTTATTAGTACGATATTGCTAATATATTAAATCTCTTCTAAATCTCCGGTTGGAATAAGCGCTAGCCAATAATTCATTCAGTAGGACAATATTTCCACATTATTATTGAAGTTATCGAGTAGCTTTTAGGTTGTCTTATGTTTAAAAATATTATGGCAGTTAATCGACTAATTAATCCGGTTGCAAAATTCTAAAATGTACGAATATACTTAAATTCAATATTCAATTTTTTCCTAATATATACTTTCTATAACAAACGTAAGAAAACTTTAAATAAAAACCAACAGATAAAATACAAAAAAAATATTACAATTTAGTCAACATAGAAGCGAAACATTCACACAATCTCAGGTAAGTTCCAATTTACGTTTATGTCTTAAATATAACATACAAAATTGATCAATAACGATGTACGATATTTAATTGTTATCTTACTTAATACTTAAAATTATATAATTTTAATTGCATTATTTTTTATAAATATTCTAATTATATTTGATATTTTATCGTGAAAATAAGTACACATTTTTGATGGGCAGCATTATACAAAAGTGCTGTCATATCAAAAATACCATTTTGGCAAAAGGGCCACAAATACATAAATGAATTCAATCATACAAAACAAATTCAAATATACTATAACGACACAATTTAAAAAATCTAGCAGTCTGACTAACATCAAACATAACAAAACTTCTAACTATATCACTCTAATAATAAAAAAAATAACAACAAATGCGAAATAACAACGAAACATCAAACCATCGATAAACATATTCGCTATCGATATGCCTGTTGGCGGGACAGAGGCGGGTTCCCACGGACGCGACACCTTACCAATCCACCTTAGACAGTGTCAACAACCGTTTGGAGAGCCGACGCTGGCTTTCATGGCCGTTGGCGGGACAGAGGCGGGTTCCCACGGACGCGACACCTTACCAATCCACCTTAGACAGTGTCAACAACCGTTTGGAGAGCCGACGCTGGCTTTCATGCCCGTTGGCGGGACAGAGGCGGGTTCCCACGGACGCGACACCTTACCAATCCACCTTAGACAGTGTCAACAACCGTTTGGAGGGCCGACGCTGGCTTTCATGCCCGTTGGCGGGACAGAGGCGGGTTCCCACGGACGCGACACCTTACCAATCCACCTTAGACAGTGTCAACAACCGTTTGGAGGGCCGACGCTGGCTTTCATGCCCGTTGGCGGGACAGAGGCGGGTTCCCACGGACGCGACACCTTACCAATCCACCTTAGACAGTGTCAACAACCGTTTGGAGGGCCGACGCTGGCTTTCATGCCCGTTGGCGGGACAGAGGCGGGTTCCCACGGACGCGACACCTTACCAATCCACCTTAGACAGTGTCAACAACCGTTTGGAGGGCCGACGCTGGCTTTCATGCCCGTTGGCGGGACAGAGGCGGGTTCCCACGGACGCGACACCTTACCAATCCACCTTAGACAGTGTCAACAACCGTTTGGAGGGCCGACGCTGGCTTTCATGCCCGTTGGCGGGACAGAGGCGGGTTCCCACGGACGCGACACCTTACCAATCCACCTTAGACAGTGTCAACAACCGTTTGGAGGGCCGACGCTGGCTTTCATGCCCGTTGGCGGGACAGAGGCGGGTTCCCACGGACGCGACACCTTACCAATCCACCTTAGACAGTGTCAACAACCGTTTGGAGGGCCGACGCTGGCTTTCATGCCCGTTGGCGGGACAGAGGCGGGTTCCCACGGACGCGACACCTTACCAATCCACCTTAGACAGTGTCAACAACCGTTTGGAGGGCCGACGCTGGCTTTCATGCCCGTTGGCGGGACAGAGGCGGGTTCCCACGGACGCGACACCTTACCAATCCACCTTAGACAGTGTCAACAACCGTTTGGAGGGCCGACGCTGGCTTTCATGCCCGTTGGCGGGACAGAGGCGGGTTCCCACGGACGCGACACCTTACCAATCCACCTTAGACAGTGTCAACAACCGTTTGGAGGGCCGACGCTGGCTTTCATGCCCGTTGGCGGGACAGAGGCGGGTTCCCACGGACGCGACACCTTACCAATCCACCTTAGACAGTGTCAACAACCGTTTGGAGGGCCGACGCTGGCTTTCATGCCCGTTGGCGGGACAGAGGCGGGTTCCCACGGACGCGACACCTTACCAATCCACCTTAGACAGTGTCAACAACCGTTTGGAGGGCCGACGCTGGCTTTCATGCCCGTTGGCGGGACAGAGGCGGGTTCCCACGGACGCGACACCTTACCAATCCACCTTAGACAGTGTCAACAACCGTTTGGAGGGCCGACGCTGGCTTTCATGCCCGTTGGCGGGACAGAGGCGGGTTCCCACGGACGCGACACCTTACCAATCCACCTTAGACAGTGTCAACAACCGTTTGGAGGGCCGACGCTGGCTTTCATGCCCGTTGGCGGGACAGAGGCGGGTTCCCACGGACGCGACACCTTACCAATCCACCTTAGACAGTGTCAACAACCGTTTGGAGGGCCGACGCTGGCTTTCATGCCCGTTGGCGGGACAGAGGCGGGTTCCCACGGACGCGACACCTTACCAATCCACCTTAGACAGTGTCAACAACCGTTTGGAGGGCCGACGCTGGCTTTCATGCCCGTTGGCGGGACAGAGGCGGGTTCCCACGGACGCGACACCTTACCAATCCACCTTAGACAGTGTCAACAACCGTTTGGAGGGCCGACGCTGGCTTTCATGCCCGTTGGCGGGACAGAGGCGGGTTCCCACGGACGCGACACCTTACCAATCCACCTTAGACAGTGTCAACAACCGTTTGGAGGGCCGACGCTGGCTTTCATGCCCGTTGGCGGGACAGAGGCGGGTTCCCACGGACGCGACACCTTACCAATCCACCTTAGACAGTGTCAACAACCGTTTGGAGGGCCGACGCTGGCTTTCATGCCCGTTGGCGGGACAGAGGCGGGTTCCCACGGACGCGACACCTTACCAATCCACCTTAGACAGTGTCAACAACCGTTTGGAGGGCCGACGCTGGCTTTCATGCCCGTTGGCGGGACAGAGGCGGGTTCCCACGGACGCGACACCTTACCAATCCACCTTAGACAGTGTCAACAACCGTTTGGAGGGCCGACGCTGGCTTTCATGCCCGTTGGCGGGACAGAGGCGGGTTCCCACGGACGCGACACCTTACCAATCCACCTTAGACAGTGTCAACAACCGTTTGGAGGGCCGACGCTGGCTTTCATGCCCGTTGGCGGGACAGAGGCGGGTTCCCACGGACGCGACACCTTACCAATCCACCTTAGACAGTGTCAACAACCGTTTGGAGGGCCGACGCTGGCTTTCATGCCCGTTGGCGGGACAGAGGCGGGTTCCCACGGACGCGACACCTTACCAATCCACCTTAGACAGTGTCAACAACCGTTTGGAGGGCCGACGCTGGCTTTCATGCCCGTTGGCGGGACAGAGGCGGGTTCCCACGGACGCGACACCTTACCAATCCACCTTAGACAGTGTCAACAACCGTTTGGAGGGCCGACGCTGGCTTTCATGCCCGTTGGCGGGACAGAGGCGGGTTCCCACGGACGCGACACCTTACCAATCCACCTTAGACAGTGTCAACAACCGTTTGGAGGGCCGACGCTGGCTTTCATGCCCGTTGGCGGGACAGAGGCGGGTTCCCACGGACGCGACACCTTACCAATCCACCTTAGACAGTGTCAACAACCGTTTGGAGGGCCGACGCTGGCTTTCATGCCCGTTGGCGGGACAGAGGCGGGTTCCCACGGACGCGACACCTTACCAATCCACCTTAGACAGTGTCAACAACCGTTTGGAGGGCCGACGCTGGCTTTCATGCCCGTTGGCGGGACAGAGGCGGGTTCCCACGGACGCGACACCTTACCAATCCACCTTAGACAGTGTCAACAACCGTTTGGAGGGCCGACGCTGGCTTTCATGCCCGTTGGCGGGACAGAGGCGGGTTCCCACGGACGCGACACCTTACCAATCCACCTTAGACAGTGTCAACAACCGTTTGGAGGGCCGACGCTGGCTTTCATGCCCGTTGGCGGGACAGAGGCGGGTTCCCACGGACGCGACACCTTACCAATCCACCTTAGACAGTGTCAACAACCGTTTGGAGGGCCGACGCTGGCTTTCATGCCCGTTGGCGGGACAGAGGCGGGTTCCCACGGACGCGACACCTTACCAATCCACCTTAGACAGTGTCAACAACCGTTTGGAGGGCCGACGCTGGCTTTCATGCCCGTTGGCGGGACAGAGGCGGGTTCCCACGGACGCGACACCTTACCAATCCACCTTAGACAGTGTCAACAACCGTTTGGAGGGCCGACGCTGGCTTTCATGCCCGTTGGCGGGACAGAGGCGGGTTCCCACGGACGCGACACCTTACCAATCCACCTTAGACAGTGTCAACAACCGTTTGGAGGGCCGACGCTGGCTTTCATGCCCGTTGGCGGGACAGAGGCGGGTTCCCACGGACGCGACACCTTACCAATCCACCTTAGACAGTGTCAACAACCGTTTGGAGGGCCGACGCTGGCTTTCATGCCCGTTGGCGGGACAGAGGCGGGTTCCCACGGACGCGACACCTTACCAATCCACCTTAGACAGTGTCAACAACCGTTTGGAGGGCCGACGCTGGCTTTCATGCCCGTTGGCGGGACAGAGGCGGGTTCCCACGGACGCGACACCTTACCAATCCACCTTAGACAGTGTCAACAACCGTTTGGAGGGCCGACGCTGGCTTTCATGCCCGTTGGCGGGACAGAGGCGGGTTCCCACGGACGCGACACCTTACCAATCCACCTTAGACAGTGTCAACAACCGTTTGGAGGGCCGACGCTGGCTTTCATGCCCGTTGGCGGGACAGAGGCGGGTTCCCACGGACGCGACACCTTACCAATCCACCTTAGACAGTGTCAACAACCGTTTGGAGGGCCGACGCTGGCTTTCATGCCCGTTGGCGGGACAGAGGCGGGTTCCCACGGACGCGACACCTTACCAATCCACCTTAGACAGTGTCAACAACCGTTTGGAGGGCCGACGCTGGCTTTCATGCCCGTTGGCGGGACAGAGGCGGGTTCCCACGGACGCGACACCTTACCAATCCACCTTAGACAGTGTCAACAACCGTTTGGAGGGCCGACGCTGGCTTTCATGCCCGTTGGCGGGACAGAGGCGGGTTCCCACGGACGCGACACCTTACCAATCCACCTTAGACAGTGTCAACAACCGTTTGGAGGGCCGACGCTGGCTTTCATGCCCGTTGGCGGGACAGAGGCGGGTTCCCACGGACGCGACACCTTACCAATCCACCTTAGACAGTGTCAACAACCGTTTGGAGGGCCGACGCTGGCTTTCATGCCCGTTGGCGGGACAGAGGCGGGTTCCCACGGACGCGACACCTTACCAATCCACCTTAGACAGTGTCAACAACCGTTTGGAGGGCCGACGCTGGCTTTCATGCCCGTTGGCGGGACAGAGGCGGGTTCCCACGGACGCGACACCTTACCAATCCACCTTAGACAGTGTCAACAACCGTTTGGAGGGCCGACGCTGGCTTTCATGCCCGTTGGCGGGACAGAGGCGGGTTCCCACGGACGCGACACCTTACCAATCCACCTTAGACAGTGTCAACAACCGTTTGGAGGGCCGACGCTGGCTTTCATGCCCGTTGGCGGGACAGAGGCGGGTTCCCACGGACGCGACACCTTACCAATCCACCTTAGACAGTGTCAACAACCGTTTGGAGGGCCGACGCTGGCTTTCATGCCCGTTGGCGGGACAGAGGCGGGTTCCCACGGACGCGACACCTTACCAATCCACCTTAGACAGTGTCAACAACCGTTTGGAGGGCCGACGCTGGCTTTCATGCCCGTTGGCGGGACAGAGGCGGGTTCCCACGGACGCGACACCTTACCAATCCACCTTAGACAGTGTCAACAACCGTTTGGAGGGCCGACGCTGGCTTTCATGCCCGTTGGCGGGACAGAGGCGGGTTCCCACGGACGCGACACCTTACCAATCCACCTTAGACAGTGTCAACAACCGTTTGGAGGGCCGACGCTGGCTTTCATGCCCGTTGGCGGGACAGAGGCGGGTTCCCACGGACGCGACACCTTACCAATCCACCTTAGACAGTGTCAACAACCGTTTGGAGGGCCGACGCTGGCTTTCATGCCCGTTGGCGGGACAGAGGCGGGTTCCCACGGACGCGACACCTTACCAATCCACCTTAGACAGTGTCAACAACCGTTTGGAGGGCCGACGCTGGCTTTCATGCCCGTTGGCGGGACAGAGGCGGGTTCCCACGGACGCGACACCTTACCAATCCACCTTAGACAGTGTCAACAACCGTTTGGAGGGCCGACGCTGGCTTTCATGCCCGTTGGCGGGACAGAGGCGGGTTCCCACGGACGCGACACCTTACCAATCCACCTTAGACAGTGTCAACAACCGTTTGGAGAGCCGACGCTGGCTTTCATGGCCGTTGGCGGGACAGAGGCGGATTCCCACGGACGCGACACCTTACCAATCCACCTTAGACAGTGTCAACATTGCCTTCTGTTCGGACAGAAGCGGGTTTTTTCGAACGCGACACCTTACGAATACATTTTGGACCCACCATACTCAACTTTTTTTTTTCTAGGACCACATACACATGATAGCTATTACACGCGGGTTGCAACATAACAATTATAATAAAAAACTTACATAATTTTTTACTTACCATAGAAATTTAGTGTGATAGTTGATATTGCGAATATTTTTTTTACAATTTCATTCAAATCAAGCTTGTAATTACTGCATGCAACTTGTAAGACGGCATCCAGATATGAATCAGTGAGTTGGTTTCTATATATGTTCTTTGCATATTTTATTTTGAATATGACGTTTTACATAGATACGTTGAATCGAAGAACGTAAGTAAAATTTGAGCACAGTTTTTTACAATTATATATTGTTTGGGCTCTATTTTTTAGCAGGCAACGTAATTATTATCCGCTTTCTTTTTTTAAAAAATAGCTTCCAGGTGTGTATTGTTCTTCATCTTAATAAATTCGTCAAATAGCTCTGCATAATTACATGCAAATATATTAGACAATTTTGATATTATTACGGGTTCCAAGAGCCAGGGTTTTCAATGAACAACAGGATATTTTTTTATTTTTCTTAAATCATGAAATCTATGTTTAAATTTTTCAGATAATGCAGTTAAATAATTTGAAAAAATTGTAGTTTTCTGGAGAAATATTAATACCGTTTTGCTTAGCGTTTGTCATGGTTGGAAAATTTCTCAGTATTTTGTTTTGTATTTTTTGGTAATAAATGTTAAATTTATTTTCGAAGGCAAATATTTTATTTGCCATCTGTGAAATTATTTTATTTTCACCCTGCAAATTAGTATTGAGACTGTTAAGCTTCTCTGTAATGTCGCACAGAAACGCTACAATACACCACCATTCATTATTTCGCAGTTCACTGTAAATTTTACTATTTTGCTGTAAAAACCGCATTATTTCTTCTCGCAAAGAAAAAAACCTTTCCAGAACTTTCCCCCTGCTAAGCCAACGTACCGAGGTATGTAAAAGAACATCATTGTATTGACTACCCATTTCCTCTAAAAGACTTTTAAATTTTCTGTGGTTCAGTTCTCGTGCTCGGATATAATTCACTATATTTATGACAGTTTTCATCACAGTATCTACTTCAGGATTAGCAATACGTGAAACCAAGTTTTCCTGATGAATGATGCAATGAAATGTTATTAGATTTGTCAAATCATAATTTTGTTTCAGTAGAGAAATAAATCCATTTTCAGATCCAATCATTGAAGGACAGCCACAAACTAATTTTTTTATATCTATCTTGTTATGTTCTAGAAAATTGCAAATAGTATCGAGATAATCTTTGCCCCTGGTCTGGCTCTTCATTAGAAGGAATTTCAAAAATTCTTCGCAAATTGAATTTTGTACTGTACAATATCTACCGAAACCCGAACATTGTGATATCGCTGAAATATCCGTGTTAGAGTCAAAAGCTAAACTAAAAAACTTGCAGTTTTTTAAGTCTTCAATTACGTTATCACAAATATGGTTTGCAATATCTTCAATACGTCTAACACAGGTAGAATCTGAAAGCTGGATTTTTTTTTTTTCCGAAATTATTTGATTTTTGTTACTGAATTTATCAAACAGTACATTGGAAGCGCTTAAAAAACATTCCTTCACAATTTCAGCATTAGTAGACGGTTTCATATGTTTACCAAGTATATAACAAATTTCATACGATGCTTTCGTTACAGCTGCATCTTGTACTATTGCCACAGACATAATATTATGTTGATTTTACAATGACTTTTTAAAAATAGCCAATTTCTCCTGTCTTATGAGAGATCCCGGAAGAAAAGTATCATTGAACGATTTATTTTTAGTGTTAAAATGACGAGCAATATTATATTTTTTAATATAACACTCACGACAAATCAAACAAGTTGCCAAACCGTGTTTGTTTTGCACTACAAAATAGTCAGTTTCCCATTCGTCTCGAAACAATCTATTTTCATCAGACATTTTTCGTTTGTATTTGGAAGACACTCCTGACATGGTTGATAATAATTATAAATTACAATTTCTCAAATAAAATGGTCTCTAATTCAGTGTGATTTATTGTTTACTCAATTATAACTCTTAAGGTACTTTAACAATTACAGAGCCACAGAACACAAGCAAAACAAACAAGTTATGACTTACGACTTTAACCTATTTGATGTAGAAATTCTAAACGCCATGTTGAATTTTCGTCGATAAAGCCTAATGAAAATTACAGGTTTTTTTTAATGATCGTGACTATTTTATCATCCGAAATTACTTTTTTATTTCTCACAAACAAAATAGATATATTAATAAATATAAAAACAAAAAATTATTTCTAAAGTTCGTTTTAATATAAAAATTATGACGCATAGCGACATCTAGTATCAAAAACGTTCCGATGCAGAAATGAATATATTCGGGTTCGACAAATGAGGTCAACACGAAAATATTCGGGAACAACACGGGACGGGTATCGCGTGTAGGCGCTATGGGTTTCAATAAATTACTAAGTCTAGCTCTACTTTAACCATCCCTTGCGGATCTCCCCCTGATGGCCACCATATGTTCACAATGCTCGGAGATCTGGCGACAACTTTCTATGGACAAAAAGCACTTAGCGTGTGGGCGGAGTGACCAAATCTATTTTTTGCCACGAAAATTTCAAAATTCATATTTTGACTGCATTATTTACTGGTCACGTCCGGGCCACTCACAAAAGGTCAGCGGACCGCATGTGGCCCGCGGGCCGCAGGTTGAGTATGGTGGCCTTAGACAGTGTCAACAACCGTTTGGAGAGCCGACGCGGCTTTGATGTTCGTTGGCTGGACAGAGGTGGATTACTTTGATACAGTAATACCCCGAACTTACGCGATAGATGGGACCGAGTGGTAACCGCGTATGTCGAATTCGCGTAAGTCGGGGTATAATTTTGCATATAAATACATACAAATAATTTTTAATTGGAGACTAAAGAAAACAATAATTTAAAAAAAAAATGTTTAATAAAATCTTAGATAATACATATGTATAACAAATTAGGCCTATATTATTTTACAATTTTTCACATTTACTTGATTATTACGCCATAATTTTAACATTGTTTCCATCTCAGCGATAATACTGTGACGTTTACGAATGATGCTTGAATTTAAAGATTGAGCATTTTTTGCAGCTTCGAGAATTCTTTCTTTGCCTTTTATAATTGTTCTGACCGACAATTCCGGTAGATCAAACTTCTTTGCCAATTCACAAATTTTCATTTTTGTATCGAAGTCTTTAATAATGGGTACGTGCGTAAAGTCAAACGAGTTAAACACGTTAGTAACGAATCGTTCGAAAAGTCTAACGAAATAGGAATAACGATGATTTCATTCTCGCTTAACTCGTTCGACTTTACGAACATACCAATGTTAAATATTGGTTGTGCTATTTCATAGCTTAAAGATCCAGAGGAAATTCTAGCCCTTATTTTGTTTTCATTTTTTTTTTTATTGATCGAATTGTTGCCTCGTTTAATTTTAAATCTTTAGCAATGACTATTACTTTCTCACCAGATTTTAACCGATCCAAAGTTTTAACTTTTTCTTCAAGGGATATACATTTCCTGCTCTTAGAATTCTTCTCCATGGCAGAGGTCATGATGACTAAAGACAAAATTTTAGATAACGTAAAAATGATAAAATTACAGTACTGTATTAAACTTTTGTATAATTTATTAATTTTATTGATATTTAATATTAATATTAATGTATTAATTTATAAATTAATTTGTTAATGTCGTTTAATTTAATTACCTAATTTATATACTGTACAGACGATAGTAAACTCAACTTACCCGCCTAAACTCTCCGTAGCGTGGCGCTGGACGGAGGAAAGTAGTTCGGCTGCCCGTCCACTATTGGTCCAGATTCGACCAATCCTGTCGCGACAGGAGTCGGCGATAACGTTTTACCGAATTATAGGAATTTTTTAACATGTTTGTACGAATACTGTCGCAATTTTTTCGCCGTGATATAGGAATCCGAACTATAGGAACCGTGTTATAGGGGGTCTACTGTATTTTAAAAACTTTTAAACTGAATAATTTAGTTTTCTGATTATTCCGGCTAAAATATAAAAACATTTTCAGATTTGGCTAAGAATTCTACGACTAATGAAATAAGGCAACGTAACGCATGGGTAATCTGTCAAAGGATATGTGCTTTTATGGGAAACTGACCTCTATTTAGGTTAGACAAGTAAAGAAAACCCAGAAAACTCTACTACTACTAGATATAAGACAGACGTTAAATTTCTCGTAAGTATACTAAAAACGAAATTACCGGTATTTTAAATTCTAAGAAGATCCAGCGTGATAAAATTTGGATAAAGAACCATAAACTATATCTGTAGCAAAAACAATTTTACAGGAGAACAAAGAAACAAACACATTTAGGTTAATTTATAAAAAGGAAAGCAATTTTCATATCTTAGGAAAGACTCTATTATTGCGACAATCCATCATTTGCTATCTTCCTTTATTCTTTTATGTTAGCCATTGTCAATTTTTATAAAAATAAACAGTGAACTCTGAAAAACAATTGTATACTAATACAAACAAAAATGTAGCAAGGAGTTGCGTAACTTTCCCGGCTGTTATGAGATTTTATTTTGAAAATAACTTTTTATTTATTAACTTAATAATATTAAATGTTTAATAACGTAAATTCTGTGTGGTGCCATTCTGTTATGAAATTTTGTTATAAAAATTTTCTGAATTTTTAATTATTATAAAATGCAAAGCATCTAATTTCAAAGGCAGAAATGACTTTTATTAAAAAAAAAGAAAAAAAAATTGCAACGCTAACTAGTAAAATCTTCATCCCATGTGAGATATGACATTCTCCATCCCATTGACTTTTCACGACAAAAATTTCATAGCATCAATGCCCTTATACACAAGCTACCAAGCTAAATTTCGTTTCTTAATCTTCACCCCATCCCGAGATATTAAAACTAGTAAACGTCAACACTTGTGTCCACGGAATGTTTTTTTTTTTTTTTTTTTCATAATTTTGGGGATTTCACAATGTTTCTTCGGGAGTCTGAAAATATGGAAATTTGCAAACAACTCATAGGATCAAATTTGATACGATTCCAATACTTGGCCTTGTTATGTATACATAACAGACGAGAAAGTAAGAAATGTTTAATAAATAAATGAATTTAGTTTTTTAAATAGAAACAATTTCGCAGCCTCTCTTGGCGTTTTTGATCCAATTTTTCGGCGTATCCCACAGTTTGCAGAGTATCCCCTTAGTTCACACAAAGATCTTTGCTAGTGAAAAGCGAAAATTGCGCGAGCGTTGACTTCATTTCCGGCGAATTTTTCTATTTTGCAAATTGCGCTGGCATTCCGACATGTCGAACATTTTCTCCAATTTTATTGAAGTCAAGAAATCCGCAGAGAATAAGCGATAGCTACTGTTTTGTATTATTGACTAACATGTAGTAAATTAGGTCAAAGTATACTGGGGGTCATTAAATATATTGGTACTCAGTAAGCTTAAAGACTGCAGCTCCGTAAAAAAAATTCAAGCGGTCCGCCGTAAGTTTACGAAGTTCAATTGTGGCTTACTATCCAAAAAAGTTACTCATCACTAATCTAATGGTTTTAAACCTTTTTTTAGCTAGTTGCATACAAATATTATTGGCATATCAATAGAGATAGTAGACTTCGAACGTGTGTAATCTATATATATAAAAATGGACGTGTATGCCCCTATATTTCACTTTTCCGCCAAAACTACACATCGCACATGAATGGTGTTTGTATGTGGCAGTAGCCCCAAGTCTCCATTCGTGCACTATGGGGGCTGCGTCTCGATAGCTATAAGGGTGCGGGAGATATGAAGCTGAAAGTGGTTGAAAGTGGTTTTCTATTTCGAATGTTATGTTCGAATTTGTTCGAATTTAATTCGAACATAAAATTCGAATATTGGTTCGATTATAGAACGACTGTAAACTTTCCAGAAACGTTGAAAATAGTTCGTTCGACTGGACGTAAAAATTCTCTAATTAGTCTGAAAACGGGAGACCTAATTCTTGCGTTCTGCAAAAACGGGTAAGATTTGCTATAATGTAATTATCTTAATCTTCACTATCGTTACTTTTTGCCCAGCGAAGCGGGTCCTTGCAGCTAGATTCTAGATTACTTACAAAAACAGTCTTTTATATATATAAAAAACGATATTACATACAAATAAAAACCCAGCGAAGCGGGTCCTTGCAGCTAGTTTATTATATAAAAATATACAAATACTAAAAAGTAAACAAAAGATTACTATTTTAAAATAATTTTATTAGATTTTGCGGCACAACGGTTGAGAAACACTACTGTAATCAGTTAGTGCATTTCTTGTACTTTGTCATTTGACTACAAGATAATCAATTGTTGAAATCGTTGTTAATCAAAATGTTGAAAATGTGCAATCGCTTATACAGTGCGATCGTAAAGTCCCTTCTTAGTGGGCGGAGAAACGAGAGGAGTTTTTATCAACGAAATAATCACGTCACGGGCAGTTCGTGAGTCCAGAGTTGAACTAAGTTATGGCGTCGCCCACTGCGAATGATGGCACTATAAAAAAAAATGCATACAAAAATTATGACGTAAAACTATATATAAAGAAAATTATATGAATTTGTATTTAAAGTTTTTTTTTAATGTAAAACTGATTTATCTCGCATCAATGCTTGATAATGTAGAGTTATATGCAAATTACTTATTGTGACATCATCCCAATGTCAAGCAGCAACTTTTAATCATATTTTAAATTAAAAAATGACGAGACTTCCGGTCCAGACCTGAAATTTGTATAAGTTAATCGTGTCCTCCGGCCTCTAAGCTTCCAATATCGTTCTCGAAGTTAATATTTAAGGAGTAACGAAAGGACGGACGAAGGATGAAAGTGGGAATCTATAGGTTTGCAATTTGAAAATTGCGGCTCAATAATATTAAAATGTAGACAAAAAGTTAGCATTTTTAAAATGATTATTTAAAATTTCGTTTCGCTTTTACGAGAAATGCGTGGAACAACATTTCGACGCAGAACACCAGTCGCGAACCATTACTATAGAATCGGAGCCTACCAGTGACCGAGTAACTAAAACCACCGAACACTGGTTGTTGATCGGGGTTGGTGACCGGCCAATTGGCTGGCCACGTGGAGTTTAACGTGTTTTCATCACGTTAGTAACACCTAAATTATGACCCGTTTCTCATAAAAGACCTCCCGCGACACAAGGGCGACACGGATCGACCTTGTGGCGGTTTACGAAGAAACCAAATCTACTATAAAATCGGGATCTACCAATGGCGGACTAAGAAATGATTATGAGGAATAACAAAAAATATCACACTGGATAAGATTCAGTAGTTTACGTATAATGAAAGATAACGAGATAGTGATAAACAGTTAGAATGTTGCTATGTTAATCCGCCCGTTCGGAGAAACTTTCGCGATAAGTGTATCTATCTACTTGACCTCGGTGATGCGATCGAAACTCTGTCGTTGGTTGTAAGGATGACTGGGTGTTACTCGTGCTATCCAATACGATTGTTAGCGCGAGTAGCATGGTTCTCAATCGTGGGAGTTTTCGAGATAGAACGCTTTTCATCTTTTTCTCTCTTTCTCTTTCTCTGAATCAATCAATCCTATCAGTTACTCCAAGTAATCCGCCTGTTAATATATTAACATTTAATGTCCCCTTAATTATAGTCCACGCAGAGGAAGAGTAGACACAAGTCAGTTCGAGCCGGAAGTGGAAGGAGATGTGACTATTCCTTCAGAGTTAATACACAGATCTCATCTCTTTCGGCTGTTTTCTTTTTACATTTCTAAAACATTTTAAAACTATTTTTATCATAATTTTACTGTTTTATATTTTTTCACAAATTTTATTACTCACTCTTAATTATAACGTTACTTACGTGTCCCCTTGTATTCCTTTCGTCTGTCATTTGACATAGACCCTTTAGGATCAGGCTGACTCGTGTCTACTCTTTCGCCGCTCGGTCTATTAGTATCTAACGCTTTTCCGAGTTATTAAAATTCCTATTTATTAAGAAGAACGATACTCGAGAGACATTTTGACATTACAATCCGTAAAAAGTTTACAAAACAAAACGAAAACATATCTTTGTCAAAGCCACGTGTTTTATTAGAACTTCACGCTTTCTTTATAATTTTATACTCTACGTTTTAGAAAAATTCACAAATTTATTGTTTAAAATTCTGTACTGTGTCGCACTTAATGCGAACATACGCAATCAACCTACTAGAATGGTGACGTCAACTACAAAGACCACATCGTTACTAGAATCGTCTTTGTCTCCGGAAGACATGAACTCCAGGTATTTATTTAGTTGTGGGATACGCGAATTCCACTATTGAGTCTATTTACTAATATAAAAGCCTTCATCTCTGTGTAAGTGAATCTCTATAACTCCTACTTTTTTGTCCATTTCAGATGAAATATTGTTTTGTTGCTCTTTGTTACAACAGATAATATTTCTACAAATTAAGTAGTTCATACTAACATCTGTTCTTGAATATCTTGAATTCTCTACTCTTCTCAATTCTTCAATCTACTTTTTCATAAAAAGTATTCGGTCATTCTTGACCGGGGAATTTCTAGTATTATGATGTTTTCACAATATTCGTTATTTCAAACGGATTAATATCACAAAACAATTTCTATGAATTCGCTAGAGCGAAAATGGCAATATTAACTCAATACGTAAAATGTTCAAGTTAGAAATAAAACAATTCGTATTAACGAAGAAAGTTTTATTCGAATTGTCGATAAATTTTGTAATATCGCGCTTTCATTTCAAATACTAAACAATGTTCGAAGCCAAATCATTCTTCTCACGATTACCAAAATATTTTAAACGTCATTCTTTTTTTGTAATTAATCTTGAGAAAACCTTTGTATTTGAAACGCCTTCATTCGAATTCTTCGTTTTTATATCCATAAATAGTACTGTAATATCGTTGTCCCGAGTCACGCCACACAAATAAGAATAACGATTAACGTAAAATCAGAAAAGAATTTTCGATACGAACCATACTTTTTGGTAAAGACCACCCAATTTTCTGTCAACACATCTTGCTGTCACTTCAGAGTCGTATTTTGTATTTATAAATTCCATACCCTTGTCCAAATTTACACGTAGTTCCACTCGATATGTTTTGGAAGAATAGGTACAATTTTTATCAATGGTACATTTCCCACCGATGCATCCGTTGTAATTCAATTTTCTTTTCGAAATCTCTTTAGCGAAAGGTCGAGGTATCCTCCGAGACGAAATTATATTAGTTTGTAACATTTTTGCTTTCGTATTTAACTAATATTTGTTCCTATTTGTAATACTCGTTGACGTAAGCCGAGAAGACAAATTTTTCTGAACATCCACAGATTTGTGTCGTTGCCGAGATGACAAAATAAATAGAAGCAATTAAAATAATCTTCGGTAAAATCTGCACGATGATAATTGGATTATATTTTTCTCTTAATTAAAGCCAACGAAATGTATAAACTATTCACGTAAACAAATTATAAGTATTAACTTTATTCGTTCTATGAATACGAACAATGGAATACGTTATAATTCAAATACTGTATTTAAAAAACAAATAGTTGTAAAAATACTGGCATTGTAAAAGTATATTGAGTATTATATTATTACTTGAATTTAGCGTCATATTCGACATAATAAATATATTTTTTGTAAATTTGCCAATTATTGCAAGAGCAATTAAATAATAATTTAGTTTGGTTTGGTTGAATGGGATAAGGCAATGCAATACGTGTCAAGAATGTGTTACCCGAGAGGACACAATGAGATACTGACTCTTATTTAGGTGTTACAAATGTAAAAACCCGAACCGCTCCAGATTTTTTATCAATTTCATTAGTTTAGTTTATTTGTATACGGTAGCGATACACGGGCGATTTGCCGGATGGTTCTTTATGGGAAACTACCTCTACTTAGGTGTTACTAACGTAAAGAAAACCCGAAAACTCCACGTGGCTAGGCGCAAACCCGTGAGCACGTACCACGTACTTAGTGATTTCGTCCATTCGGCCGCTGGTGGCACGGCATCAGTAACTAAGAAAAAAAAAAATATGCGAAAAATAACATTAAAATTTTATATTATATTCTCTGTATCGGTTTGTAAATGAAATTACCTTTCCATAAATCGATTCGTACGTAATTGTTTCAAAATATTGAACGCGGTACACTGCGTTTCCGTAATGCTGGCTCTCGTAGAGCGAAGCAATCACTGCGTTATGTGCCTACACACTTTGCGCGAAATGAAAGGCGATTTACAATGAATTATGGGAACTATTTTAAATGGTGGCAAAATTTTCAACTTAAAAAAGCTTTATATATTTCAATTTAATTTTATATTTAATTTTTTAAACTCTAATATTTGCTTCTTTTGCTTCTTTTCGAAATTTCCACACTACGCTGCTTTTAGTGCTATGGACGATGGGTGAAAATATGATTTGTACACTTGACATACAGATTGGTTACTGCGACAGAATCTTTACGAGAAAATATATGTATACGTTATCTAAGTACTCTGTCTCCCGGACGGCCGGACAGCCGAGCGGTAAAAGTGACAGCCTTCCACTCCAGGGGAACTGGATCGCATCGGAACGTAATGGAAAAATCCCGCAGGAAATTTACGGGGGTGGTCCTCATATGATCAACTCCAAGTAATATCCTCTGCCCCGCCATATGGCATTACAGAGTACTAAGAGACGAATTCTAATCATAGGTCAGGCCATCGCCCGGTGGGCACCGAGCGCCGAGACAATGACAGTCGGGCCTGAGATAAGTGCTTGGACTCGGGTTCAGGTGGCCTAGTGGACACCAACCCTCATTGCCTTACCCGCCTTCATCGCTACACGAGTCCAACCCTCTTACTTTGACATACGTTTTGGTGCAGTTAATCTGCACTAGAGAGAGGTGCTCTTAAGAACGGATGGTGGGGTCTCCCTTCCCTGTTAAGAAGCCCTGCTTAATACATTCCCTTGAACTTATAGATCTAAAAGATCTATTACTTTTTCCATCAATTCCTTTAGTCTCTTTAAGTTTCTTTTACTAGCTGCTAGCGTTCGAAGTACTTGTTCAGGGAGCTTGGTCCAGTCAACTTGGTCAGCCCCTAGGCGAAAGTCCTGTGTAAGAGGACAGTCAAGTACATAGTGTCTCACGTCACTGCGAGGATACCCACAGGGGCAACCACCATCTCCTTGTCCGAATTTGGACTTGAAGTGGAAAAACCTCCCGTGTCCGATCAATATTTGTGTCGGCAGCCAGCAATAACTTATCGGAGTGAGGCCAACTACAGACACGAAGACGTAGGTCGGCCTACCTACTGTACTTTGAGTCCAGCGCTCACGCCAGTGTGTCATTTGTTGCCAGTACTGATCTTTGCAATAGAGTACCTTTAATGTATGTGGTCGAGGGTTCAACCGTCCTCGTTACAAATGGGACGCTGGCTCCCGCCTTTGCCAGCTGATCGGCACGTTCGTTGCCCGGAATCCCGACGTGACCGCGGACCCACCGCAAAGCAACGTGTCGTTTGTGCCTCGCCCTCAGCACCCTACCTCTGATCTCCCGTACCAGCAGATCGCGGTGGTACCTGTCGCTCAAGGCCTGTAGCGACGATTGGCTATCTGAGTAAACCGTGACCGGCTCTGGACCCGGGTGTAATAGGATCCACTGGGACGCCCCTCCAGGGCCATCAGTTCCACCTGGAATACGGAATGAGGAACACTTTCCTCATTCAATCTGACTGATCGAGAGTACACTTCTACTCCGTCAGAGAAGTACGCAGTACCTACTAAGCTGCCGTCCTTGGGGGTGGTCCGTCCGGATATGTCGGGCCTTGTCCCTCATCATCCAGCCGTCCGGATATGTGGGCCTAGCCGAATCCATAATGGCTTGCTAAAAGAGGCCCTCTTAGTGCCCACAGGGAGGAAGGAATTTAATTAAAGAAAAAGCACTCTGTCGCCAAAGTGACAAATGGCGATTGAATCGTCTGAAAATCGCGCTAAGAGGAAAGCCAACCTAAGGTTGGTTATGGACGACAGTGTCCGCTAGTTAGAAGTAGCGGATAGATATAATAGATGTCCTATTTAAAGTGTCTGGGGATTGTAAAAATGTCCGTTCAATAGAAGTGTCAGCTATTCGGTAGTGTCCATTAATGGAGGTTTCACCGTATATTTATTTATTTCATTATTTTAAAAATGGTGGATATAGTGGTAAATTGTAGATGTAAATGTAATTCTTATGTTCGAAGACTTAACATTAAACTTTGTAATTTTTCAAAATAAATAAATTGTTAAATTCAGTGTAAGATATTCATTATTAAAATATCACTTATTCGTTCTTTTTTCCTCTTGAAATCCATTTTAAATAAAAAATATATAAACTCAAATTCCTCAATTTATCTACGACTATTCACAAGACATTGATATTGTTAAATTATCTATTAATATAAATGTTAGATTTGGCATCGATAATCGTATAATCTAGTCGCAAGGTTAAGGTGACATGGATATAAAACAAGGAGTAGCTTTGGTTACTGGTGCTGCTCAAGGAATAGGTAAAGCCATTTGTGAAACGCTACTCAATAAAGGATGTAAGGTAATATTTTTTTATAATGTAACATTTTAAAATTATGTTAAATAATTTATAATTTGTGATATACAACACGGGACATTCCAATTTTCAACGCGAGTGTTGAGTGTTGAAACCAATAATTTGACGTCATCAACGCCGTTCAGTGGCGTACTGTGGGTGTCAGCCGCCCGGGGAGGAGGAAAATTTCGCCCCCCCCTTATTTAGGTATTTCAATTTAAAAGACAAAAATTCAGTTTTGTCACAGAACAAGCAATGAAAAATTCGGTGGTAGTGCAGCGACCTGTTTAAAATAGTTCTATTGGATATTAGTGGTGTATATGAAAAAATTACTAGTTCACCCGGACGGCGAGCCGATTCCCGGACTGTCCGGACGATAGCACTATCGTAGGCGCGATGCAAGTATAGATTAGGATGTTTCAAATTTTTACAAGATGTTATTATTATTTATTGTGAAATTTTGCCACCCCTGCCGCTCCCACTACGGTACGCTACTGAGTATAAATAAATCACATGAATTTTCAAAAAGTGAGTCAAATTGGGAGCACTCTGTTCCCAACATAGCCCACTTTTCCCATTTGAACTTAGAATTTTTTACATGACAGTCGTGCGAACCAGATATTTTCTTTAGTTTCCTAATTAGCCCCTCCCAAGAAAGTTTTTCCTCCCCAAGTTTTTCCTTGGGAGTTGTATATATGAAATGGTTATTTTAAATAAAACTTGAAACTCTCAATAGTTGTACTTTTTTATTTTTGTGATTTTACATTTTAATTCAGAGTATTTATTTTCATAATTTACGAAGTTTGTGCATTTGGTATTCTAATTAATCTTATATTTCCAGTAAAGTTATTGGACGAATATTGAATTTTACACTCATTCTTTAAATTTAGGTTTGTTGTTCGGATGTAAACAGTGAAATTGGAAACAAAACGGTGGATGAATTGCAAAAAGTTTTCGGGAAAACAAGTTGTATTTTCTTGAAATGCGACGTCTCGTCATTCGAAGAGTTTGAAGGTTTGTATTTGAAAGAAATTAAAAATGTTTGTTTTTATGATACAATTCGGATTTGATTTCAGAAAAATTTAATTAGATATTAAGCAATTAAAACACAATAAATAATTGTAAAAATATGATAATATTAACCTTCGTTTTATGCGTTTGAACTGTAGCCACTTACCAGAAAACTAAAGAAACATTTGGAAACGTAAATATTTTGATAAATAATGCAGGAGTTGGGGTAGAAAAAGTCGTGGACGTTAACCTGGTTGGTTTGAATATTTTGCTAATAATATATTAATTATATTTTTGCATCTTTATCATTAATAATTCGTAAAACATTTAGAATGGAGTTATAAATGGCTGCTTTATTGCGTATAAATATATGGGAAAACATAATGGAGGAAGTGGTGGTTCTGTTGTTAATGTTGCTTCTATAGCAGGTAATTATTTATTGTTTCACGTTTAATAAATAAATTTTTGACTAATTTATATATTTATGTTATCTTTCTAAAAAGGGCTATTACCTTGTCCATACTTCCCCGTTTACGCAGCAACGAAAGGCGGTGTTGTTAGCCTTACAAGGAGTTATGGAGTAAGTAGCGCAAAATTACACTAAAATAAAAATTAGTGTAAATTTAAAAGAGAAAAATGAATGAAATAATTATTTTTTGATTATTAAAATTCTAAAGCCTCAACATTTAATTTCCTCTAATTCAAGTTTATCAGATTTCTGTCTAATTTTCCATGTTTCTTTGTGTTCTTTAGATATAACAGCTGGTATGAAGTATTGAATATATTCAATACTCCATACCAGTTCTCTCGAAGTTGAATAAATTTGAATTGCATTATATACAGCAAGTATATTCTGCAGCATTTCCATTTCCTTGAATGGTTTTTAATCTAAAACAAATAAACCAAGGACACCAACAAAAGTGATTTCTTTGTTTATTCTCTAGTTGCGTTAATGAAAAAGTGGGAAGTAAAAGTCTGCTGAATTTTACAACGAAGAAAAATTAAAGAAAAATAAACGAAATTGCTTCTATTAACATTTTCTTTCTTTTATTTATGACCTCCATGTGTTTTTAGCAGTTTTTCGGGCCATTTTCTTCACATTCGACAGATTGTCGGAGGGTTCCATTGTCGCCATTTTATTGACGTCATTGCGTAGTGGTTCGCCAACCTCGCTTCCGCGCAAGAACGACACTAAAAGGAGAGGATGGAGCACGCTGTCAATCTGTGGAACGTAAAGAAAATGGCTCGAGAAGCTGAAAAAAATGGGGAGGGTATGAATAAAAGGAAGGAAATGTTAATAGAGTAGTTTCGTTTATTTTTCTTTAACTTTTCTTCGTTGTAAAATTCAGTGGACTTTTCCTACCCGCTTTTCATGAACGTAACTAAAGAGAAAACAAGTAAACTACTAATATAGACGCGTGACGTTGATTTGATTGGTTTCCCTCCTCTCTTGTTTTTCTCTCTCGTCTGCATATATATAGCCTTATATAGCCTTATAGTCTGACCACGCGAGGAAGGTACAGGTAACCCCCGTATAACACGGTAGTTACGTTCCAAAAAATTGCCGTGTTATGCGAATCCGTGTTATACGAAACAAAGAACTAATACGAAAAGGAGGGTTAGGTTCCAAAAATTAAAAAACATGCTAGTATATTTTCATAATTAAGATAAATATCTTCATTAAAATTTTTTTAAGTGATACATATTAATATAAATTAAACAATGTTTTCTTCGTCATCACTAAAAACACTATTAATTAACCGAGAGCGTTTTCTTTTTGGCAAGTTATCCTTATCCTCTGAGCATTTTTCTGCATTATCTTCAGATCCATGCTTTACCTTTTGCAAAATGTATGTAATTTTAGATTGCTTGCTTCTAGTTAAAAGGTCTTTATAAATTTCCTTATATGGTGCTAAGCACTTATGAAGAATAAAGCAAGTATGGAATAAGGGAAAAACATTCGGCAACATCAGAAGCAGAAGCGTCGCGATCTGGCAACATTGAAACAAGTTTCGAGAAGGACCACGTGTATCGACAGAAGGCGAGAAGAGAAAATTTACATACTTAAGTACTAATAGTTCACGAAAATAATAATTTTCGTGAACTATTATTACTTAAGTATGTAAAAATTTATTACATTTCCTGTTGTACGAGGGTTTTACCCAATTCTCGAACCGTGTCAGAGTGAATCCGTGCTATAAAAGTACCGTGTTATACGGGGGATGGTACCAATTCTCGAACCGTGTTAGAGCGAATCCGTGCTATAGAAGTGCCGTGTTATACGGGGGTTACCTGTATTCTAAAGGAATATGAGGACTTCGAGTGGGAAAGACTTATTTTTATAAATAGGTAATGGTGGTGCAATAGGATACGGAGACACTGTTGGATGAGTGATAAGAAGCTCGTACTCATGAAGTAAACACAAAAAAGATATTGATAAAGGACTTTTATTATAACAAATGACACAAGTTACACTTTCACCAATGGCCGAGTGGATAAAAACCACTGGTAGGTCTTGAGATCGCGCCTGGACGACGGGTTGGCCACATGGAGTTTTCCGGGTTTTCTTAACATTTATAACACCTAAATAGGAGTCTCCCTGGAGGCATCCTACTTGGCATCGCCCACGTGTCGTGTTGTCTTTATACGAACAAGCCAAACCAGAAGTTACGCCACCGAAACTATTAGTAGAAGTGTGTTAATCATGTTGTAATATGTAACCCTTATCTTCCTCGCAGGAATAGACTGTACGTAATTTTATCAATAATTAAAAAGTATGTGATAGAAACAATGTATAAGTTTTAATTATTTAATATTTTATAACAAAAATTTAAAAATTATATTACTATTTTTATTTGCAGCATAAGCTTCATTATGAAAAAAGTGGAATTACATTTATGTGTCTGTGTCCTTCTGCCGTCAACACAGATTTGTTTTGGTCGACTACCGCCGACACCCTCTTTGCGGAAGAGTTTACTAAAATCTGGAAAAGTCGGATTGTGTTAGAGTAAATATTGATCTGCTTACTTTTAAATTCATTACATCCCAATTCAAATGATTTTTCATTAAATTAAAATATATAAATGGGCATAGAGGGGATGAATGCGAAAGTATTGTAAATATTTTACTATGCTAATGGCTTCAATGTACACAAATACAAACTTCTAGACCTCGGATGGTCGGGTATTAAGATGGCAGTATGCCCCTCTGGGGACCCGTGATCGAATATGGACAGATCAAAACCCCCATGAATTTTTCGGAGAGTGGTCCGTCCATATATAATGGACGGACCACTCTGGTTAATGAGTGATGGGGTATCACTCATCACCCACCTCCCCAATGTGGCTTGGCCGAACCAATAATGGACTTGCTGAAAAAGGACTTCTAGGTACCCACAGGTAAGAAAGCATTAAAAAAGTACACACTTTTAAACTACATCTTTTCAAGTCTTTTTGCCCTATGGGGGCCGAGACGGCGTTTTTAATCATATCCATCAGGATCGGCGAGGAGGTTGACGTTGCCACAACTTTTTATTTAAAAAAATGTTTCCGCCCTGCGAGCAATAAGAACGCCTTTTTAGCAAGTGTATTATGGGTTTGTCCAAGCCTACCATGGGGCGGTGAGTGGTGAATGATGGGGTCCGAGAGGCGGCCGGATGGCCGAGCAGTCAAGGTGGCAGCCTACCGCTCTGGGGGACCCGGGTTCGAATCCGAACGAGTCGAAAAATCCCCAGGAATTTTTCGGGGGTGGTCCGTTCGGATATGTCGGGCCCCGTCCCTCACCACTCCCGGTAGCCCCATTGTGGGCTTAGCCGAACCTATATTGGGCTTACAAACAGGCCCTCTTAGTGCCCACAGGGCGGAAAGAGTTAAAAAAAAAGGGTCCGATATTTTCAGACAGACCGCACACCTAAAAATTTCTGGAATTATTTACTTGGCTTTGCTTTAACGGAAATGTTTCTTGTTCAATATTTCCTGTTTTGTTCAAATAACTAGAATACTAGGATTTTCAGATAATGTATATGTAATAAGATTTTAATATTAAAGACTTCTAATGATGTTGAATGTATAATCCATATTGGTGTTTTATTTTATATTTTTAGACCCAGTGCTATAGCAGAAGCAATAATACAACTTCTTGAAGATGGTAAGAATGGTGCAGTTATGACCGTTATTGGAGGAAAAGAAAACACTTATGTGCCTATGCCCGAAGCAGAGATGTTTTATTAATGTTCAATGTGTTGTAGTAATGGAAACGTTAGATATTTTTCGATTGATGCTAATTAAAATATAAACAAGTAACGTAATTTATAAAAGTTTAGTAGTAACAAAATGTAAAATTATTTGTTATATTTATTTAATAAACTAGATAGCAGAGAGCATCCTTAACAGTTGTACTTCCTTCTGAAAGGCCGTTTTGTGCCTTTCCGAAGCCTCTCCGTCACGAAAGCGCATCGAAAGGTCGTTTTTATAATAGAGTTTTGCTCACTGAGATTTACGTAAGGCAGTTACTGAAACTAATAATTGTCAACGTTGGCCGTAAACCCCAGGAATTTTTCGAGGGTTGGTCGGTCCGGATGTGTCGGGTCCCTGTTCCTCACCACCCGGCCACCCCATTCTCTGCCTAGCCGAACCCGTAATGGGCTATGTAAAAAGGCCTTTTTAGTGCCCATAAGTTGGATAGAGTTAGAAAAAAGCCAACAAAGATGAATTTAATCATCATATTCCAAAACCATTTAGAACTATCTTCTACGTAATGTGCCAGAGTTTAGCATTTTTCCAATGTCTGATATAAAAAATTATATTATTTTAAATTTTTCCAAAGCTTTCACTACCGATACTGAGACACTCCATTTTGATCTCCAGACTTCACAATTATTTTAAAATATTTTGTACGATATTTCTTGAACACAATCTACTCTCATCTATACATCTGCTGTAAGAGTGAATTCATAAACCTCATTTAAATAGAAAAAGGGCTTTGCTTGGTAAAGCGCCTTAATACAGCTGGATAAGCAAGCCAATAATAGTCCGTTTCATTTGAAACAAATTACGTCATTAACTTGTCTATACAGCTGTATTAAATCCTCTTTAACGTTCCGAAGGATTGAAGTAAAGAAATGTGAGTAAAACATTGAAGAATGGACGTAAAGGAACTGCAATAATTACAGGTGGTACTCAAGGGATAGGTAAAGCTATTTGTGAAGCGTTATTGAGTAAAGTGTGTAAGGTAGTGTATTATACTATAAAATTTATATTTATCTAGTTTAAGATTCTAAAAGTTTCAAGTAGATTATTGATCGATCGGGTTTATATTTACTTTGCATCACGAGAAGATATTTCAAGTAACTACAGTATATTAACTGCAAATACATTATTAATACCTATAATAAAACAATATTTTTACTGTTATCTTACACGTATATGAAAGATATATTTTATGTATAAAAAAAAACTAATTCATGCATAGCTTATTTTTTACATTTTTTCTTTAAGAAATTGTATTTAATTAAAAAAAAAATACTATTTACTTTCATGTTGAAAAACATTTAATTAGAAGCCCTCTAACAAATAAGTAGTTTCCTGAAATGAAGAATCATCTGATAAACCTGCATGAATTATCTTATATACTTTAAGTTACTAGTCATTAAAAGTTTTATTTTTCGTTTATTGACTTTAATTTTGAAAATGTTTTTCATAAAATCTACTCTCCTGTTAATAAAGTATCCATTTTGTTAAAGATGATCAATTTTTAAATAGTTTTTTAACGTTTGCAAAGCGTTGATTTTGAAAAGATCTTCGAAGCCGCGAATTAAGAAAAGATCTTCGAGCCGCGGCTACAAGATCTTTTCTTAATTTGTATCTCTACTTTCTGTGCTGTGGGATGTAGACATTCTTTATCTATTAATAATAACAGCAATATAATTATTACTAATGTACTGTACAGTACGTATTGGTTTAATCAAGAAGTCTATTAGTTAACTTTAAAATTAAATAATTGTAGTTTGATAAATCCTTTTGAAATATTCTTAATAGTTATTAATTTGTTATTATATAGGAAAATTAATTTTTATAGGCTGCCTTGGTATGGCGGCCAGATGACCGAGCGGTCAATGTGGCAACCTACCGTACTGGGGGACCCGGATTCGAATCCGGACGGGTCGAAAAAATCCACAGGAAGTTTTCAGGATGACCCGTCTCTCATCACTCGGCCGCCCCACTGTGGTCTTGTTAAAAGAGAACCTGTTAGTGTTTTGTTGTTGTTTGTTAAGTTATGGCAACGCAACACTTGGGCGATCTGCCTAGGGAGGATGCCTTTTAAGGGAAACTTTACAGACGTGGAGAAAACCCGGAAACCTCCACGTAGCCAGTCCGTCCGGGCGAGGCGCAAACCCACGACCGAACTCCAAGTGTTCAGAGTACGAAGACCGCTTGGGCCCTGATGGACCGACCTCTTAGTGCCCAGAGGAAAGAAAGAGCAAAAAAAAGTATGTCTTGGCAAGATTGTTTATTGTAAAATTCGCACTATTTTGCATATAAAATGAGTGTTTTCGACATATTAGTAAATTACAATTTATGCTTGTATTTTGAGTGTTGCGATCCTTATTTTTGGATCAGTTTAGACCTATTTGTCCTGTAAATTGGCCGAAAATGTTTGTTCTGCGATTAAAGTTATTGCTGGAAAAGTACGAATTGTTTTTTTTATTTTATTGTCAAATGTCGGATTATTAAAAAGGAATTTTTTGAGTCAGCTACTTTCGGGCTACTTTTTAGAAAATTTTTGGCTACGAAGCTAAGAAAGGACCCACCAGTAGCCGAGTGGACTCCGTCTCCGCTCATAGCGGTGGTGACCAGACCCTAAACGCTGGGAGTTCGGTTGTGGGTTCGCGCCTCGATTGGACAGGCTGGCAGCTTGCAGTTTTCCAAATTTACTCCTTGCAGATGACACCTAAATAGGGGCCAGCTTCCGAGAAGCATTTATCCCCACGAAGGGGGTTTATGCTTCTCGGAAAGCATTTTATTCCCCTTCTTGTAGCTTCTGACCGTCTTCTTTAGGGCCGACTCTTCCGTCGCCTCGCGATCTATCTTCTTTCTCTCTTCCCTTCGGAGTAAAAGCGAATAGCAATACACTTTTCCATCCCAGGAACAAGGAAGCAAGAACATTTGGTAACATTGCTCTGGAGCTAGACATTGGTCGTCCATGTGATACTGCCGTACACAAAATGAAATTGATAAAACAAAAAAAATGCACCTGTCCAACGGGCTGGTCATGCAGCGTTTCGGATTTTCACATTTGTAACACCTAAATAGGAGTTAGTATCCCATAGAGTCCTCTCGGGGATAGTTGTAAAATTGTATTTTTACAACTTTGTTTTTTTAGATATTTGAATTGTAAGGAATTCCATTGTTCGTATTCATAGAACGAACAAAGTTAATACGTATAATTTGTTTACGTGAATAGTTTATACATTTCGTTGGCTTTAATTAAGAGAAAAATATAATCCAATTATCATCGTACATGTAAATTTGGATAAGGATATGGAATTTATATATATAAAATACGCTCTGAAGTGACATCAAGATTTGAAAGATATCAACAGAAAATTGGATGATCTTTATACCAAACATTATGATTTGTATCGAAAATTTGAAGTTTCTTAGCCGATTTTATGTTAATTGTTACTCTTATTTGTGTGGCGTGACTCGGGACAACGATATTACAGTACTATTTATGGATATAAAAACGAAGAATTCGAATGAAGGCATTTCAAATACAAAGGTTTTCTCAAGATTAATTACAAACAATGAAGTTTAAATACATAATACTAGAAATTCCCTGGACAAGAATGACGGAATACTTTTTATGAAAAAGTAGATTGAAGAATTGAGAAGAGTAGAGATTTCAAGAAATTCAATAACAGATGTTGGGATGAACTACTTAATTTGTAGAAATATTGTCTGTTGCAACAAAACAAAATTTCATCTGGAGTGGACAAAAAAGTAGGAGTTATAGAGATTCACTTACACACAGATGACTTTTATATTGGTAAATAGACTCAATAATGGTCTCCACGTGTCCCACAACTAAATAAACACCTGCGGCCATATTGAGGCCACTTATCTCACATATCATCTTCTGGAGACAAAGGCAATTCTAGTAACAATATGGTCTTTGTAGTTGATGTACCATTCTAGTAGGTTGATTGTGTATGTTTGCATTATCTGCAATCATGATACAGTACAGAATTGCAGGTCTACAATTTTTTTCAAATTGCAACCCAATAAAAACTTTTATTAAGATAATAATTGTACATATTGATAACCTTCTAAACTGACTTTCATTACACTTCCTGTTTTTTGATCCTTCAACATGTGGAGTAATGCTTCTGCAACAATTGATGGCCTAAAAATATAAATGGCAATTTAAATTTGGTATTGTATTACACAAACAATCAAAAAAGTCACTATATGAATAATTTATTACCTGTTTAATTAGTTTTATTAAATAAAATAAAAATATAAAATAAATATTAACTTTTTTGTGGAAAGATGATCTCTTTTTATGCCCATCACAGATTTGACAAGACCTAGATTCTCAGTGGGCCATCTTAAAAATGAGCAGAAATTTTTACCAAATATTCTATTTTCAAATTCAAATTTAAAATCAAAGAAAAATATATTATCTATATCAGTGTTTTTCAACCTGTGGTTCGCGACCCCTAAGGGAGTCGCGAAGCCGTACACGGGGGTCGCGGGTAAAAGAAAAAAGACAAGTGTTTGTAGGTCCTACACTACATTAAAAAAAACAATAATTTCAGCGAGAATTACGGCCATCCCCAGAAAATGATAGCGGAAAAAGTGCTGAGCTGATCTGCAAAAAGAAATAAAAAGTAGAAACGTAGGAGCTGAAAATTCTGATCCTAAACAAAAAAAAAAAAAAAAGGTCAACATCTTCCTGCACCGAATGTTATAATTAAAGGAAGTTTCATACTTTATGTGTGTTAAGTTATTGTTGATTCTTCTGAAATTTTCATTTTAATCAACAATAATTTGTCTCAACAGAGAGAAAATTAAATACATAGATTTTAAAATCACTGGTATAGTTTTAATATGGCCCTAGGGGGTCGCCAGAACTTTTTAACTTGTAAAGGGGTCGCATTTTCAAGAAGGTTGAAAAACACTGATCTATATAATATGTAATAGTAAAAAAAAACAATTGGTATTATTTTGTTTACTGTTTCCAACCTGTGGATACCAAGAGGACCTTTTTACCAATCTTACTGTAGGTTAAGTTAGGCCCACAATGGGAGTAGTGGTGAGGATGGAGCTGAATATATCTGGATTTTTCAGAACACCCTTCAAAAAATTCCTGGGGTTATTTGACTGCCCAGATTCAATCCCCATATTCCCCAAATAGTAAGTTGAAGCTTTACCACTTTGGCCATTGGCTATCAATACAATGATCATTTTCAGTTCTGCACAGTTCTCTTGTTTGTCAACTATTTTCAGATGTCTTTAGTTAACATAAACATCAGTGTAATGGGGGTCATTTAAAGAAGCACATGAAAATGACTATTCTTAGAAGACAGTTTCATTGTTAAGGTAAATATACTACTTCAACTGATACAGTAGGCACTTGAAATACAGACAAACTTATCAACAGAAATTTCTAGTTCATTGAGATTGTGTTTTTAGATAAGTAACAACAAGAAAAATTTAACCATAATCAACAAAGACATTTCATTTAAGGTAACAAAACTTCAGAACCATTTCAAGTACAATTTTGTGTAATTGTGAGTTATAAAACATGCATTAACAGAATCACTGTTGAGATTGTGCACATATGGTATCAAACAGAATTACTGCTGACCAGATGTCAGAACAATTAAGGCATAAGTCTACCGTCTACCTCTGGAGACCCAGGATCAAATCTGAGTGTCAAAGAAGTCCAGGAATTTTTCAGATGGTCTGTTCTGGATATACCTGGATATGTAATGCTCTCATCCAGGGTGGGCTTGAAAAAAGGCCCTCTTAGGGCTCTCAGAGTTATAATGTACTATACTAGTTTTCTGTGTTTCTAATTGGAAGAGGTGATTCAGCACACTAACAAAATTACACAACTTTGCAAAAGATAGAAAAGTTATTTTGTTCCTATTTTTATTTTTCGACTTTATATTAAATAACATTAAATACAATAATATCAAATCTGTGACCACAGGGTCGGCACCTCTTTGGTGCCCTGTCAGGATGACACCACTGTGTCTTGAAACAGACACAGAAAAATAAATATTGGCTGTTAATTTTCTTTACGCGAACAGTCACGCATGCAGACTTTTGGTTCCGGGATGGAGGCAGAAGGAGAGAATCAGAGGAATTACACTCTACAGATTGTCTTTATATACGTAATACCCGTTTATTGTTCTATGTAAGCTATATACAAATCATGTTCGATTTCAATTAACATAGCTCACAAATCTATCTCATAAAATAATCTACATAAAATAATTTGCTCTATTTTTTGAAAGAAATTTAAACAAATAAGTTTTGTGAGAAATATTTTGTCTATCAGATTTTGAGAAGTACTCAAATATAAACCTTTTATAAGATTACTTGATTGACTAAACGTACTTTCTCTGAAGTACCAAGAATGACAGCTTTCACTATTTAAGAGCATCCTACAAGTATATGAAAAAATTCCACTATTTAAGTGATCTCTAAGAAGAGAAGGTCTTTAAACCATACAGTCATTAACTACAACAACAGAAAAAAATTATAATTTTGTGTCAATAAAAATTATTTTAAAATCTCAAGGAAATATATAAAGAAAAATTTATTTCAAGTGTCAATTCTTTGAGTTATATAAAATTTTGAAAAAATGGCATTGCAAGCTGTTTTCAAGCAATTTCTTAGACTGATTTTGATAGCCAGGGTCACAATAAAATTGCTTGACTAAATCCATAATGGGCATGTTTGAACTCATTTCTCATTGCCCAATGAAAAATGGATACCCAATATATGCAAGTAAATTAATTCTGAAAACTTCCAAGAATTCAACCCAGATTTCTCAAGATGACATTTATGCTATCTTTTAATCAAGTGAAAATATTAATTTACATTAGTCAGTACAAAACCAGACAAAGATAGATAAACAGAAAAACTTAAAATAGTTTACAATATAAATGACAAGATTACTATAATATTTGCATGCAACTATTAGTATGCACAGATTACAGAAATAGCTTGTTAGTGTTTTTCGACTCTTTTCTAATAGTGGAGCACCCAACATTGCACTTTTTATCTTGAGGCACTTAATTTTTTATCAATACAGTTTTTAAAATATGTACAAAAACTGCAATAAGTTACATGTAAGAAGTGTTATGGCACTGCTTAGTACTATATTTTGCAGCACTGCTAAAATGTGATAAACTTGTGTGCCCTTTAATTAAATCAATTAAAAACCGCTGGGCTAGTTGATCAACTTGTTATATGAAGATTGATCTAAATAAGATATTTCTGAATTATATTAATATCAATAATTAGAATTAATTTCAATTATGTTCGCATAAATTATTTTCTTGTGATTTTCCAAAGAATTACGGTGTTCACAGTTGATCAAAAATTGCAAGTTAATGTTGAATAATCTCTTCTTTGATTATATAGTGAAGGCAATACTTCTTATTTAAGAATCTATAAAAGTTATGAACTTAATTGAAAATTATTAATAGAAACTTACTCCATCATTTTAAGGCCTTCCATATGTTCGTTAGCAACATCTGGTAGTGAAGAATTATTGACAAATTCATCACATAATTTAGTATTAGTTGGCCAAGGACATAAAGTTAAAATGCAAACTCCAGTTCTTTCAAAATGTATTGGATGCTGTTATTAGAATAAAATTTATTGTAAAATAAGCTTCTTGACTTTAATGAATTACATAATTACCTAAAACTACCAACTGGTGGACATATACTTAAAACAATTGCAAAAACTTATTAGTATTTATGTAATAGTGGCTGAAGAGAGTCTAGTGAAGAGCAGAATGCATCCCACAAATAAAATTAGTCTTTTATTGATGTGATTTTGACTCTCTAATGCTCCACTACAGTTTGATAAGCCTCATGATCTCCATCAGTTGGTAGTTTGAGATAATTATGTAAAATTCGTTGTTTTTTTTAAAGTTATTTTAAAAAACAATTATTAATAGTTATAATTTTGTAAATCACTTACTCCATAGCTACGACTTAATCCAACAATGCCATGTTTGCAGGCACTGTAAATGGGTGCCAATGGAAATGGATGAATAGCTAAAGAAAAATTAGAATTTATTTCAATTAAAAATTTAACAAAATTAAAATTTAATTGAATTACATTTTATTTATACAGCAAAATTATGTATTCAGACTACTTGCTTTACAACCCTCTCCTTTTATGACTGGTATGTATTTTCCAATACAATTGATGAAATACAATGAAACCTGTGTAAATCAGACTCATGTGGCACCAAATATTGTTTCTGTTTTGAACATGTTTCTTTTAATACAACAAATTGCTGTGTTCAAAAGAATTCTTCCAGTTTAGACAGGTTTCCATTTTATTAAGATCCTGTTTTGCACAGGTTTTACTGTACAATTTTATTGCTGTATTTTTTATTGAAAATCTCTGAATAGTATTATACAGTTACTCTATTTCCAAGAACATAATTTCAATTTATAACATTAACACTTTCCGGACAGGTAAGCCCTTGTGAATGTCCATGCAGACTGGAGTTTTTTGTTATTTGCAAAAAAAATCATAAAAAAAGAACTAATAATATACATGTCATGATATTTGGAATTTGTTTCTTTATACTTCTGTTAACATAAAACAATCAACAGAATATTCATTAAAAAGAAAAAAAAATTCTAAAATATTAAAATAAAATGCCTTTTTTCAATTTAAAAAAAGTAATATAATAATATAGTGTTTATATTGACAAAGTTTAAATAAGATTTATTTTCTTTAGTTTTAGCATCTATGTATTTCTGACTTGGGATTTTATCATATGAAATACTAGCAAAGTATGCCTAGTGTTGCCCAGGAGACTGAGCAGCATTGCATTGGAACTCGAGAGGATTGAGTTGTCTTCATTATAAGATAGCATATGTTTCAGGCAGGGTGGTAGAGAGTAAGTATGCAGAATTTGGTCCAAGCCAAAGGGTTGGCAATTTTGGGGATGAAATTAAGAAGGAGTGAGGGTCTGAGTTTTAAAGTAGCGTATACCTTTTGGAGGATTGTAAAGAGTAAAATTCTCAACATCTTTTGATCTGATGTGGTTTGGCTGAACTATATCATATTGAAAAATATCCTTGAAATTTTCCTTTCCAAGGATATCTTTCAAATGCACTTTTTACTTTTCCTGCTGTTATGTATACATAATTATTTATTATGGCATTCTCACAATGTCGAGCTGCAATTTTTAATCATATATTTAATTTATTTCATTTAAAATATATGCTCTCCACCTCAAATTAGTAGTGGCTTGCTCCTGTACATCATACTTTTCCCTTAACAATAGAGTCAAACCTGTCATCTATCTAACACCTTTCAGGTGGATATTTTGAATTGAAATAACATGACTTTCGGTTTGCGTTGAAAGTTCTTATACAGTTAATCAGGGCCTCCTGCCCTAAGGTTTCCATATCTGGTCTTGTTTTTCATCTATCTAACTCTGTTCTCATGTTTAAAGAAAGACAGACAGATGGATGACAAGTGGAAATTTATAGGTCTACAATTTTTTTTCAAATTGCAGCCCAAACTAAGCAAAATTTGTCCAGATCATTCAAAAGATTAGGGAGTTTAGAGGTAGGGGATGAAATCAGAAAGGAGAAGTGAGAGGTCTGAGTTTTATGGTAGTCCATATTTTCCACAGATTATCCAAAAAAATAGATAAAGTAATTAGATGAAAAAAGCCCACTGGTGACAAAGGGAGCAGACAAATGACTATACGATGATAGGAGAGAAATGCTGTGATAAAAATTGTTCTTCTGCATTTCACTTTCTTAATATGAAAATAGTACATAACCTATGTTTATCTAGAAGGAATAATCTTTATAACAATGAAAGAATTTTAAAAATCAATTTGGTAGATTCTGAGATTACTTCCAGCAAACAAACGAACATTCATTCTTTATATATTAGTATGGTTAAAGCTTCATCAACTGATAACTTTCTATGCACAGCCATTTTACAAAACATCAAAATATACAGTGTATGCCTTAACATAGGAACACTTAACATAGGAAATAATTTTTTCATTAAATGTACTTCCTACATCAATTATAGACATTCTGTAGAGCTGGACAGCTTAAACTCAACAAGTTAAACAGTAAATTCCTTTACTTTTTAGGAGAAAACTGGCTTGATGAGCAAAACTTGTTCATAGACCAGGAAGTGTTAAGTTTATGGAAAACTTTATATGAACACTTCCTGGTATATGAACAAGTTATGATGCAAGAAATCTTGCATTATGAAACTTTTCTAGGAACAAATTACATCATAAAAGTGATTGTCTACTGTATTTTGTAAATTAATACTTTATATGAAATTATGTTTTAATTAATATTAATGAAAAACCAGTGAATTTTAAAAAATAAAAATTCGTATATAAAGTGAAATTTAGAATATTTAAAAGTTGATAAATATTTATTTTTAATATTTAAAAGTATTTTATACATAAAATAAAACATTTTAAATTATTAATTAAATAATTGTANATTGTATACATTTTAATTTTATTAAAAATAAAATTTATAATATAACTATTTTTATTATTTTTATTCCATAAAAATAAAAGAATAAATTACCAGCATTAGAAGCTATATTAATAATAGTTCCACCTTTATATCCTTTGTGTTTTCCCATGAATTGTAGTCCTAGAAGAGTCCCATGAATTGATCCATTCTAAAAATTAAAATTAAAACTTATGCATTTTTGAAACTATGTAAAATTATCATGTAGTCATTGAATTTTTGAAAATGAAATTCTATTAAATATCAGCATTTTTATCATTAAAACAAACAAATTATTTTAATTTTATTATTATTACATCTGACAGTAAAAGACATTTCTGTTAAAAAAAATAATCAAAAATAAATAAAAGAGAAATAAACAATTATTTATTGTGACATCACACAATGCTGGGCTGTAGTTTTTAAAAATCAATATATGCCCTTCACCTCAATTTAGTACCTTCTTAGTGCCCACAGGGTGGAAAGAGTAAAAAAAAAAAAAAAAAACTCACTTTAGTGTTATCTTGCCCCTATACATCATACTTTTCCTGTTAGTAATAAAGTTACCTAACTAGCTCCTTTCAGGGGAAGTTTTGAATTGAATATGACTTCCAGTTTTTACTGAAAGTTCATATATTGTGTGTATATGCCCTTTTAATTAAGACGTTGAAGGCTGCCATTTTATACACACTCGTCTTCTCAGATAACTCTACAAGCCGAACTAAGGCATATTGAACAAATAGCCAAAGAACACGGTTATCCTGGGATTGTACGTAAATTGATCCGCAAATGGCGCTGCCGGGAAGTAGCCCCTAACCAAGCACCCAATGAAGTTCCACCTAGCATCATCCTGGTTACATACAATCCGTACATTAAATCACTGTACAACACAATAGCCAAGAGAAAGAATATTCACATCGCCTATAGAAGATGCGTGACAATTTGATATTTTACAGAATGGGAAAGATACCCCCCAACAAAGAACAACTCCTGGGGTATACATCATCCTGATTATGGACCATAGATGGGACAGAAACCTGATCTATGTAGGATCCACCAAGCACTCCCTAGAAGTGAGAATAAAAGAACACACAGCGGATATTCTACATGCGAGGCAAACCACTGCTCTAGCCATCTATGCCTCAGATATGGAAATAGAGCCGTTGTTCAACCAGGCCAAGGTGATCCACCCTACAAAATACATACACCATCTTAGATGGCTAGAGGCCCTTTACATCTGTATGGCTACATTAAAAGATGATAATTGCATTAACCACAAAGATGAAATCACCCTGTCAACTGCATGGCAGGCACTCATAGACAAGAACTTACGATAATTTACAACCGGCAGAGGGGCACATGCCTGAATGATGTTATCGATCCACACGATAGAATTCTGAATGATATTCCAATTTGACTTGAATTTGAATTGCATTCGCTTAACAGTTGTCAGTTACCTGAAGAAGAACTTTCAAGTTCGAAAATGTTTGTAACACACTGTTTTTCCGAGAAGCACATCTGCAACAGGTTCCTGTTACATTTGTTTATTGTTTAATTCCAACATAATTGAAAAATATGATTAAATGATTATTTCAAAATATAGTTATGTATATTTTATAATTTATATCATCTGTGAAATCTCTTATAACAAAAAACTTTGCAAGATTTAAACTTTAAACTTTATAGAAAATAGTAGTGATAAAAAATGAACATTTGAAAAGTTTAAAAATGTAAGTACATTTTTAATTAAATTTTTATTTCGTAAAAATTAATCAAATTGTTATAATCTTAAAATCAAGAAATCATTTATTTTTAAAGATATAACATTATATTTTTCTTTTAATACTTTGTCATTTATTTCAATATCACTGATATTTCATATTAAGAGATATCAAAAACAATGCATAAACTGATAACTACTGCATATCACTTAATTTGGAGTGACTATTTAAATTTAATCAGCAATCAAACTCTATTAACAGAAATAAAGTTTGATTGTTTGAATCAAAACAGAATCAAAAATACTCATTCAGAAGTATTATATTATAATATTATTCATTTGTAATTTGCAATTAAATGTTCTTGGATTATAATGAACTGATAATCAGTTATGGAAATTCAAATAGTAGCAAATAATACTTTTTTCTGACAGTTGGAAACTGATAAATGCAAATGCCAATATCTTTATCATTGCAGCCCACTACTCTCAGGATTCAGTTTTGAGTCAAGCCTTAACCTCAGAAATTCATAGTTAATCAAGGTACTGTACATAGGCTAATGAGATGGCCTTCATTAACCAGCAATGAGGGTTGTCCACAGAAAAACTGAAAAAGGGTTTCCAGGGGGTTAAAGCTTGGAGAAAAATAATTATATCGATAAATTTTTATTTAATTTTTGGGTTTTTCATAAATTAATTATAGAATATAGTATTGCATCAATACAAAAAGACACAAATGTTCCATGGTCAAGAGTGTAAGATTACATATCTAAATCACTTTTATGATAATAATTTGTGGAATTCTTTACTTGATTCCATGGGAGGGAAAGTGTCCCAATTGCCCCTCTTTGTGCCCTTGCCAGAAATTGCCACTTTAAACCTGCCACACTCACCATAGAAGCATGAAACATTAATGCATGTATGGTAGAAAGAATTAAAAACAAATTAATAGTAAAATTATTGTAAAAGTAGCATTGTTTTGCAGACAAAATTATTATTGAAGTACTGTATTATACTAATATAATTTTATGTTTTAGATAATTACCAAATTTATATCAACCATCATTTGCCAGTTATTTTCATCCAATATTCCAGCATTATTTACAATTACGTCAATACTTCCAAACTGCTGAACTACTTTTACAATTGTTGCTGTAATGTATATAAATAATTATATTTATTATTTGATTCAATTGTTTTTGATTTATCCTTTTAAATAACATATTATTGATAATTAGAAAACAAAATTAATATAAAATTATTTTGAAAAGTATTAACATAGAAAGGAGACTTATGACTTTAATGTTATAATAATATTCTCTCCAAAATCAGTTTTCATATCTAATTTATACAATGAAATGGAACATGTTTACATTATTTCTGATTCTGGAGCTCTTCTGAAAGTTTGCTTTCTTGCTAAATCATCATCATAGAAATTGATATTTTAAAACAAAAATAAAATGATATATACAAAAACATTATAAATGAAATAGTATTGTGAGATTTGCCAATAGGGAGAAGGGGAGATTAATCCTTCTTCTTGTCAAGATGAACATGGGATGCAAACAATGTGGGTGTGGTTGAAACTGAGACAGTCACCTTTACAACACACAAACCATTTACTTGGAAAGATAACGCTTACACAATTCTAGTTGGGAATTTCTCTTGAACAGATATGTAGAAACTTCAGTCTATGGTCACAGTCTTTAATTTGCTTGATTGGACAGGATTTTGATGGCAACCAACAGCCCCAAGGCAAACTGACTGGAAGTCTGCATAGTGCAGAGGAATGTAGGTGGCATGACAAAGATGAAGCCCAAAATGACAAGAAAATCGACACAGAGGACAAACAGTTGGAAATAGAGAGAAGTGACCACACTTGTCCTTGAATCTCAGGGTTTATAAATGATTTCTTCCCAAAACTCTGAATTTGATTGGTCCCAAATTTCTCTCGCCACCTTCCAATTGTTCCCTTTCTGTTTCCAGATGAAATTAGATGACCAGTTTGGATGTGGGAAAGCTCACTCTGCGTTAATCAATTCGACACCTCTGTTTGACTTTGTCCTCAAGTGTTGATCGAACTTTGTAGCTTTTGCTTGTATCTCACGCAGTGATATTTTTTTTCTGACATTTAAGAATTTTTTGTGTTTTTATTACTTATAATGTGATAGTTTTTGTTTTAAAGGAATGCTTTTTCATGTATTTTTAAATTTTGTCATGTCTACAAGTGTCTAAGACAAAGCTCAATCAAACTCATGACCTCACAGGTTGACCATATTGTTTATTTCGTAACTTTGCAATGGATCTATTTCATGCATTTTTGTATAACAAAATACAGTGAAACCTCGGTATACGTCTGCTTTAGAATACGTCCAATTCGGAATACGTCCTGTTTGGACGAAACAAATTTTGCTCGGTATACGACTTAATTCAATTATACTTGCCATCTATGAACAATTAGCATTACGGTGTACTACACTAGACTAGACGTTCGCGGTGCTAAGGTTTATAACTTTGTTAAATTTCTTCTGATTTTAATTTGTAAGTAACATTTTATTATTTTTATTAATCATGAATTGCAAAAGGGCAACAGAAAAATAAAAAAATGACTAGAATCACAACGGAACTGAAAAAAGAGATTGTTGAGAAATATGAAGGTGGCATGCGTGTTCGAGATTTAACGAGATTTAACTGTTGCATTCCGTATTCCGAGAACGACGATATCGACAATCGTGAAAAATAAAGACATTATTAAATTTGCTAACGTTGCGAAAGGGGTTAAATAAATTTCTAAACAGAGATCGAAGACATTAGATCGTGTCGAGAAATTGCTTTTGCTTTGGATAACTGAAAAACGTGTGCCGGCGACAGCGTATCGGAAGAAATTATTTGCGAGAAAGTTAAAAGGATACATGCTGCTCTCATGAAAAATCAAGCAGAAACTAGCCAGGAAAGCGAGGTGTTTAAAGCCAGCCATTTTTTTTACATGAGAACGGATTAATCATTTTTACATTACTTCTTATGGAAAAGGTTGGTTTGGTATACGTCCTATTCAGTATAAGACCAAACACCAGGAACGGATTAAGGTCGTATACCGAGGTTCCACTGTATTTTCTTAAATGAATCAAATTTTTCACACATTTGATGAAAGATTTAGACTCTGTCTGGGACCTCACAGGATTACTAAAAAGTCATGCTTTATTTTGTATATTCCACAATACACTTGGGAATATAAATGATAAAAATAAGAATAAAATAACAGTAAATAAAAAGTATATTTTTGTTTATTCACCATTTTTGGTTGTTATGTTACCTTATCTGTTTTTTAGTTTTATCTATATTTTATTTTTGGGTGGCAATTTGAAAAAATTGCAGACTTATAAATTCTCACTGTCATCCTTTCTTCCTTAATATTGAGAAAGGAGTTAGATACATGAAAGTCAAGATCAGATATGGAAAGCTTCGGTGTATGAGGCCCCAGTTAACTATATATGAACTTCCAATGCAAACTGGAAGTCACATTATTTCAATTCAAAATTTTTCCCCTGAATGGTGTTATCTGTTTTTTCAGATTTGAATAAAAAAATAAGTTGTTGCTCTCCGAGAGAGAGCAACAAGTTGTTTGGATTTTGAACTGTCATTTAATTTAAAATGTTGATTGCTTGATATTTCCTTTGTTTGTTATTGTTTGTTTTATGTTTAAGATATAATGCATTTTGTCTATGTTTCTCTCTTCAGTTTGTTTTGCAGTGAGAAATTGCAATATGTTGCCTTTATTTCAGCAACATGAGACATTTAATATAATGCTGAAAACTGCATATCATTAAAGAAATAATTTATTCATGATCTGTCAAACAGATATTCATAAAAATGTCTTGCTGATTTTCTTCCTGACGATGTAAATGAAGATGCAAGAGAAATGAGCAATTATTTATTGTATCATCATCACAATGCTCTCAATTTTAGTAGTGTCTTCTCCATATACATCACACTATTTCTGTTAACAAATAGTCATGACAGTCATCTATCTATCTAACTCTGTTTAGGAGAAATCCTCAAACTGAAATAACACAACTTCCGAAATTCATATATAATTAATCATGGCCTGCTGTCCCTAAGCTCAGTGCCGGTCCGAGGCAAGTTTTAGAATGGAGCGAGATCCTATTATGGTGCCCCCCTTGGTTGTCCCTAATTTATACCCTTTAATTTTCTTTACCACTGAGGCGCCCCCTAGGACTTAGCGCCTGGAGCGGCTGCTCTGTTCGCCCTATGGTAGGGCCAGCTCTGCCTAAGCTTTCTGTATCTGGTCTCAATTTTCATCAATCTAACTCTGTTCTCAAGATTAAGGAAGGTGAGAAAAATAAACAGTCAAACACCAGTGAGAATTTATACTGTAGGTCTACAATTTTTGAAAACTGCAACCCAAAATGAATGGCAATAACTTCAAGATATTACATCTTCCAAATTTTTGAGCTAACTTTAAAAATCAACATTGAACTTTATATGACGGTATTGATCTGTTTAAGAACAAAAGTATTCATCCGGTCCATACATTAACATAAAAAACTGAATATGAAGCGTGCAATGCCATAATGTTGTAAATGCCAAAAAACAACCTTTTCAGGAGAGGTAAAAAACACTTTTTCTAATGAATGAATTCATTTCAATTTTACAATAAAATGGTAAAAAAGCATTAGGTTACAAATTCTCTGGAATATCAAAATAATATAAATATAAGACATAAAGTAAGCGCCAAAAGTGCCGTGACTTGCACTCTAGCACTTTAAACGTTATATCTTCACATAAATTCATCTTCAAAATACAACCACTTACAGTGTCAATATCGCTACAATATTTTTTTGTGCCAGAAAACATTGCATTTAGAATACAATTCTTCAATAAAACGTATTTAGAGAAAAATGGCATTGCATGCTTCATATAATGTTATCTTATTAAACATTATATTTTGGGATAAGGTAAAAAAGAATAACAGAAAATGCAAATTAAGAAACATAATCATGGAAGAGATAGTATTTACTTTCAAATTGTCCAAAAGATGAGATATCACATTCCATAAACATGACATTTTCTTTTCCATATAAGTCTTGAAGTTCTGTAGCTGTTGCAATTCCTTCTTTTGAGTCAACATCTGTCACTATTACCTAANTATAATTGTTTTACTTCATTTTTTAATATAAAACATGATTATATAAGAAAAGGTACATAATAAAAAAATAATTAATTCAAAGCTTGAAATTTTACCAAATTTCTAGGTCACCAAAAACTTTAACTAGTTCTCATCAATGTATATTGTATTGTCTGTTGTTGATCCACCATTTTTACAAATGCTAAATTTTCAAGCACAGTTTCTTTTGGATACTATAAGTATACAAACACTACATTTGACATCCTAAAAGTAATGTAAAATCAATTGTAAGAGATTTGAATGAATAATTTACATTGTTTCTTCAATATGTATACTTTATTGATAATGATTTAGGAATCTTAGACAATTATATAAATCCTTGACTGTTCTGACTAATTTTAGATGTATGACAAGCCTAAATATATTCTACTTGCAATCATTTGGTGTTTATAACAGTGTGCATTATTCCATTAACTTTATAATAATGTATATTATATATTCTAACAGCTACATTTGGTTATTGTGAATAAATAAGATTCTTTTCAAACTATTTTGATGTGAAATATTTGAAATGAATGACAAACATATACCAGTCTATAATTCAATACAGAATTCATGTATATTATTTACATTTAGTTTTTCCTTAAATTGATCTCAAAAAGCAAAAATAATTCAATAAGGAAGCTTGTATTAAATTCATTTTAAAAGCATTTTACATTTTTCTTAAACTTCATGATGAATAATTTTTAATAAGTTATATCAAAAAATAATACATTTCAGTTCATTTCTTTTGATTATAATTAGAATGAATTGAATGCAATGCTAGGTGAATATTTGATATTACTCACTCATAGCAATTTGACTCCTTAGTGGAAACTTTTACTTGGAAATCAATCATAATTGTAAAAATATATTTATAGTGTATTAAATTCTTTAAATTAACAAAGAAAAGTCTATCACAACAATGACATACATGTAGACATCCCTCACCAACTAAGTAAAAGTTACATTCCAAAAAAACTAGCACAATTGGCAAATACATAGTTGCCAAAAACAGACTATGAGCAATAAGGGGCTAGAGGAAGAATAAGCATGACAATTATACTTTATAATAAAATTCAATTTCTAACATAAAAAATAAAACAATATAATGAAAGTTTTTATATATTTCAAGAAATCCGACTACCTGGATTCAATCCCCAGTCTCCCAGAGTAGGAAGCCGACACCTTACCACTTACTGTTAGACCATCCAGCCAACAAATTTCAGGTTTGTTAAACTTTCATCAATAATAGTATTAGCATTCTGACTTCTACAAAACTATTTCATTGTTGTTAGTACGTGTAGGTAATATTTTATGCTCATAAATTCAATTGCTAATTATGTACAAGGGCTATTTTCTTATCAAATGAAAAATCTGTAAAGAGAAATGCAATATATATAAAAATTATATCAAAATTTTAAATTCTATAAAGCCTCTATTCCTGTAAGTTCAGTTGTTAATTCCTAGCTATTGTATACTATATACAAGTATACAGTATTAAATAAGGATTACAGAAAATTATATTTGAAACTTCAAGTAAAAACTTACAAATATACATAAATTATATATTAAAGTATACATAATAAAAACAACTGTACACACATCTCTGTTTACAGATGATGGCACAAGCAGAACTTTTTAAAAATTAAAAAATGTTTTATGCTTACTCTATAATTATTTTTCGCTAAAATATTACAAATTGCCTTTCCAATTCCTTTTGCTCCACCAGTAACTAGACCCACCTTCATCTGAAAAATTAATTAATTAATATTCTAAACTTGTCTTATTGACTGTATATCAGAATGTCTATACTAAAATTAGTAGAATCGACGAGTTACCGTGCTAAAAGGTAAGATCTATTGTAGCGATTTCACGTAAGATTCGTAAGGAGCAGGGTGATGCTTGATAAACCAAGACATAAAATCTTCGATAACAGCGTGAAAACTGACCTAAGTTGCCAGCTTAATGAATTTATCATCAGTTACTGGGTCAATATTTTTAAAATTTTGTTTATATTTTATAAAATATTCGTCATTAAGCGCCTTTCAGTTTAAATTTAGTAATATATTACATTATTTTGCCCAAACTTCCAGTAAATCTTTACTTAGATTCACGTGGAGAAATTGATTAATTATGCCATGCTGGTATAATTAATTAATTAATCAATTTCTAAGTTATTTGGCTGTTAAAATGGCAAATATCCAATCAAATATTTACAGTTGAAGGATATAGAAAGCAAGTTTTATTGCTGTAGGTGATAGCGAAAGATACTCTCAAGGGCGATTTTGTCATGTCCATTTTGGGAATGTAAAACTTGTCTCTCTCAGTATGGAAGGGTCGCATTTAATGTAATGCTGTAAACTGTCGAGTGGACGAAAAATGATGAGGTCAAAGAAATACTTCCTTGTATCTCGATGTCAGTCGAGAGAAGAATGTGAAAACGTGATCGTAACTTCGCTCCAGTAAACAAGATTCCAACGAAAAGTATGCGAGAAAAAAAACATGAAAATATCGTAAATTGAATTATAATTTAAATAAAAATGCATAAAGTTATTTATTTATCTTTAAAAAATGAGCCGGGTTGGAGTTAGACGTGTTGTGGCCCGAAGCTTTTAAGGTATGAAAGGCCCTTCTCTTCTAATAAATAGTGATACGTGTAAAAATGTCAGGCCCTAAGCTGCAGTCTTATTTATGTATAAATCAGGCCCTGGCAATGAGTAATAACGTCGCCAATATTCTTTCCTAGAATGAAATATTCAACGCGTAAATGCCGTCATTCGTATTTTTTTCAAATATTTGAAATGGTGACATTTAAATTCCTCGAGAGTTACGCCATTAAATGACACCATTAACTTTAGCTTCGACTAATTTCGGTTCCTCAAGGTGAATTATGTTGAAACTCTTGATAATGATCCATAATGAAATCAATCTAAGTGAACTTAAAAATGATCTCATTTGTTCAATGTAATGTTTTGACTCATAACTGCCAAACCCGAGTTATTTATAAAATTTGAATAATGTTTACGTAAGCCAGATATATAGAACTTAAAAATGAATCAGAATACGAAGGCTCATCATAGTATAGTAGCTTCGAAAAACATGAAGGAAAAATGAAATCCAGAAGAATTTGGTCAAAATTTACAATATATTACATAATTTACATGTTACAATATACAACATTTTCATGTAATTTGAAGTGAAAAATACATTAATTTAAATTCTTTTAGATCAATGTGAATCTATCTATATTCGGCATTAGTTTGAGTCATGTTCAAAACATATACAAAATCCATTTAAAGCAATAAATTACAAAATTTAATATTAATTAATTATGTAATTTAATTGAAATATTACAACTTTTTATTTAAAAATATATATTTTTTAGAAAGGAAAACGAAAAAATACATAGATAGAATGACCTCATTGTACTTAACTGTAGAATTTCCTACTTTTAATACTTGTCTAAATAGGTTACAGAATTAAGATTCTTCGAGGAGTTAATATGTTATAGGACTTCTTTACAAGTAAACTTTTGCATAATGATGATGGCCTAAGGATATAGATGCTTTGATATCATTCTTCTTCAAGTTTATATCTCTATTCACTCCGTTTATCTTCCACATCTCTCTTATCTCCATTCCATTTATAAAGTGCAAACGGGACAGGAAAACCTATTTTTTTCTCCTTTTACTTTGGTAATTTAATGGCAAAGATCACGGTATGTTTGTTAAAATTAACGATTCCGAAGAGAAAACTCAGTTTCAACCCTTCGAGTTCCATACAAAAGGCCTTGAGTAATGTTTGAACCGAGCTCAGAATCACAGGATTAACACTTTGTAAGAGTTTCTTTCACGTGTAACGAGTTAAACAACGTGCTGTATAAGACCCGAGCATTTTGCTGAATCACACGTTACAGAAATAATTATGTAACGTGGGATTAGAAGTTTACGTCACGCATAAAATAGCGAAAAAACTCTACGTCATAAAACAGCATGTCCTTTTACGTCTGTTGAATAGATCCACCCTAACCGATAACCGGTTCCTTCCGCCTCGACAGGTGTTTACGCCAGTCACGTGATACACCTTGCAAGTCACGCTTGAAGATAGTAGAACAGTTCTTCGATAGAGACTTAACTGGGATACTGATGTTCATAATGATATCTCTCATATAGTACGAGCTGGATGTATATTTAAGTAACTTAAACACGTAAGAAAGATCAGGTACGTGGATCCAATTTACATATTGTTACGTTGTTTCGTGAAGTTTAACTCGAGTTTAAGTCGTCATAATGTGTATCTTAGAATATTGTATTCTTGAAGTATTGACAGATTTAAAATAGAATTTCTTAAGATTTTATTGAAGATTTTTTTAAAAAAACCGGATCGCCTACGTATATTTTATCAATATGTTTAGGCGAAGGAAATGTCTCGACTTGTACTTTGCATGATAATTCTGTCATATTTTATAATTGGTACAAAAATAATTTGCTAGTTTACTAAATAACATCACGTATTCGTTTAATTCACTCGAATTGATAGTCCAATTGATTAGATATTTGAGAGGCGTCATGGAGTGTATCATCCCTGGGTCAAAACAAAACTTCAAATTTCATTTTTTTTTCTCATGAAAATATGATGTTTTCTAATCACTAAAATGTAGTGCAAGGTTAAAAAACTGGTTTAGCTCCATTTTTAAAATATTATTCTCTTAAATGAATAGTTCTGTAGACTTTTACATGGGAATTTTGTTGGTTTAGGTGCTGAAAATAATAATTCATGGTAATTACTGCCGTAGAAACGTGTAGACATTCTTTATTCAGTCCCACCTCTTAGAATAAACTTAAATTTAACCATTTTTATTTAATTAAATTTTAAAAAATGAATGCAAAAATTCTACAATCCTAACTATATCACAGTTTGCAATTACAATTAAAGTGCTTTGCTTGGAGCCGAATTACAGTAATTTGCTTTTAATCCAATTAATTTTATAAGATTAAAGTGTGTAGAATCTATTTTTTTTTCACGAAATTTCAGATATAAAAACACGTTTGTGATGCTCCAACGCTCTTGTAAGATCAAGAACTCGTGACTCAAACTAATGGATAAAGTTACATCGAGAGATAGATTAATCTCCATTTTATTTTCTCTTCAAACACTTCCGTTTATAATTGACTCTCACGAAAAAGTATCGTGATAACTTTAAAAATTAAAATAAAAAATAACATACTGATCTACACATTCATTCATTATCTGTTTTGCACTGAGTAATCTTTCCAATGCCAAGTTCACTTGAAGCATTAATTATTTTAACTGTTCGTCGGGTTTATTCACGCGAATTTCACACTTGTTTAGTTAAGCATCACGAGATTTCATGCAATTTATAAAAATCTATGGTTATATAATTACTGCATGACTAAAGTTGCAAGAAATTCTACTAGAGTGTAAAATACTCCTTCCATTGTCTTATGTATAACTTAATGGGGGTGCATCAACTTCTGGAGTTCAACAACTCCGCATTAACTCAGATTTTCAGTTCGATATTTTATTTTTAAGCTGTTAAAGCTAAAGTTTTAACTATTTGGACATATTTTAAAGCTTTCTTTTCTTTTTAAATATTTGAGTGGGTTTCGACCCACGCACAATACATTCCGTTTATTGTCACTTTCTCGAGCCATAATTGGTAGATCATTAACAGGAAGAAGCGCATATTTTATACATTTTCTACCTTTTTCTACATATTTTTTTTATATAAACTACAATGAAAAATAAAATTAAGTTTAATTTATTTATAATTAGTTATAGGATTAATAAATATTAATATTTATTTGAAAATCTGTAAAGTCGACGTCGCGTAGCGACGCGTATTATTGTAAAATATTTTATATTAAATATCGTAATTAAAGAATAAATTGGCTATAATGGACGTAAACTAAGTTGCTTAATTAAACTGTCTCAATGGTATTATTTTATAATAATAATTAGTGAAGTATTTTCGTTTTTTAAGTTTTCGCTTGCGTCCAGGCGCGCGTCAAATTAAGTGAATTAGCGAAAAACTTTTAAAATTTGGATTGTTAATATGCATGATTTTCGTTGAAATTAATGTATATTTGTGTTATTACTATTCCCTTCTTTGTTATCAATAAATTTCATTAATTTTAAATTAAATTAAGGTATTTTATTCTAGAGATAGCGGCAGGCATTCTGTATCTTCCAGAAAAACCTCAATTTAGTCATAAACAATTTAAAATAATTTCTTTAGATATTAAATATTCCAAAATATAAATTATAAAAAATAAAATTATATTTATTTTTTATATTTAAAGTCATTATTTTATTTATTTTCATTGATATAAAAATCTAAATGGTGTAAAAAGATTAGAAAAAATTGTTTGTTGTCGTTAATAAAAAATAAAATTTAACAAGAATTTTCGAAATGTATTTAATAAATACCTATACTTTTAATTTAAAAAAATGAATTTTCTTTAATATTTTATTATTTTAAATTAAGGAAAATATTTAAAATTATCCAAATACTTCGCTCAAAAATGATAATACAGTGTATTAAGATACTTTACCAGTTAATCACAATCTTTATTGTCTGACAGTCGCGCCTTATAAGACAGAGCGTGAGAGACAGACAAAAAGTTACGTAGGTGCCATACATAATGATTGCTTAGAATATATTCGTGTTAATTAAATTAGGAGTGAGTTTTATTCGTTTTAAAGCATCGTTTACAGGAAATGTTTCAAGTTCTAGCTTAATTCATAAAACAGGGTAATTAATCTGTTGTCTGTCTTTCATGCTTTTAATCGATTATAAATTTGTAGTATCGAACGGTAGTGACGTCAATCAATAACTGATCAATCGCATGAATGGACAGCAAGTCGTCATTCATTAAATGTTTTGATATTATTTTACGTTTTTTGTATTATAATTTTATATAAACTGAAGAGGATTTTCTTTCTGTTATGGAGGAAAATCATATTTATGAAGACATTAATTGATTAACGAATTTAAATTCAGCTCTGAATTTAATGTCCTAAGCTATAACATATAACAGACCCTTTCCTTCATCAGATAATGATACATGAAAATATGCGAGGCCCTAAGCTGTAACTTGTTTAGTTATTTGAAAATCTGGTCCTGGTTAGATTTTAAGATCACAACGCAGTCTCACATAAAAGTAGCAGCTAATAAACATATAAATGTAAGAAAATTTAATTAAAACGTCAGTCTGGATTGGTTAATATTTATGAATTGAAATTTTGATTAATTTTGTATGAATGCAGAATGGCCACAACATAGAAGTTATCTGTTTGTTCTCCTTCTTTCTTTGCACAAATTTTAATATCTCTAAATGTTCTGGTCTTTTCTTTCATATCAACAGTTGGAAGTCATTAAAGCAGCCCTCGATAACTGTTGCAAGACATAGTTGAGAAATTTTCTCTTTCACAATGTCACAAAGAGAATTGTTGCGTGTTGTTAAATTTAGATTTGGAGGAGACCACGCCGCTAGGATCCACATCTAATCCCACAGAATTTATTGTCGAGATATCCTCTAACTAGTAGGTCCAGATATAATCTCGTAAATTAGACATACAGACTGGACTTTAGCCATTTTAAAGCAATAGATTATCTGGAAATAATTAAAAATTGCTCATAATTTTGATAGTAGCAAACATTTCTATCCACCAAAATTCGACGTATGATAACAATTGTAGAGTTATGTCAATAGACTACTAATTACATGTAACTTAGCGGCATTGTCCTCTTTATTTGCATACTTTTCCCTCTCAATTGCGTTGTAAATGCATTTACTACAAAGAAAATTGACTATGAGATTACACGAGACTTTCGTGGTTCCTCTGTAGTAAAATACTCGTATGAATAATTGTGTATTTATCACACGCCATTATCTACTGTAATAAAACATTGTGAAATCTTTAAAGTTAATTCGTACAGAAGAGTAAAATTATATAAATTATCAAATTAAGTACATCTTGAACCGTTTAATTATAGCTCTTAAAGGGAAATGTTTATCTTTCTAATGGCTATCTTCAGCTTGAGTACAGCGCTTCAAGGAGAGAGAAAATTATTGAATGGAATTTTATGTTTATTCATTAATCACAACGTGACTGTAATTTGTCAGGGAATGATTTAGTGTGTCCATATAAACTATTGAGAAATCACGATATAAAAAAACATGATTCACGACTTTCCAACCCCCGAGTCTTGTTTTCGCACTAAATATCTCCATTATTTTATTATCAGCTAATTTTATAAATAAATATAAAAAATATATATAGCTCTAAATGCTAATTTATCATTAAATTTATTCAGTTATTTATTCTTAACCGGAAATTTCCAGTTAAAGTAGGTCAGAACTTAACACGAATAATTTGTTAAGTTCAGCTCTACAATTGCAAATGGATCTATAAATTTTTAACTGATTTACCATCTGATATTGCTGTTATATTTTTATATGTGAAATATAAGATATCAATGTGAATAACCTTAAAAGAATTTCATTCATTTTTTAATCTAATTTTTATTATTAGAAGTTATATTGACTTCAAACAGAGCTATCTAAAATTATACTTTATAAAGTTATTAATGAGTAAGAAATGTTAAGTAGATAAATTATTCGAAGTTTATTATCATATTTTTAATCATATTAAGCTTAATTAAGGCATAAATTATCTAAAATTTACAATGATAATTGTGGCTAATGTTAATTGGGTGTATCTGCATCTTTTTTTCATTAACATCTTTGACCATTAATGTTAATTTATATTTAGTCCATAATATATATAGAAAAAGTATAAATTATTATAAATATTTTAATTAATTAATATGCTTTAAATAATTTGTATATTTTAAGTGATGTTATAATAATTAAATTGAGTCAAAATTTCAATGGTAAACTTCAGTTTATGCATATCCTACGCTATGGTTATAACGTTATTGCGATATTTTCTTATCAAAACTTATTTGAAGTTTTTGAAGTTAAAATTTCCTTATTTTTTCACATAAATTTATTTATCTGTATTTTATACATTTAAGCGTGTAAAACATTATTCTATGAATAATTAAAACATTTTTTATGACAAGTATTTTTAAACGTTCCATAAATGATTACGCTTGCACTAGAATCAAAATTTCCTCGATATTTCGCATTTAAATGTAAATAATTTTAATTTTTAAAAGATTCTAAATCAATAAAATGATACTTTAATAGTTCATTTTTAAAGAATAGGAGGATATTTTTAACATGACCATGCTATATTGCTTACAGAAAGGGACAGAATATACTAAGGCAAGAACTAGCTTAACTTTTTATACGTAAAAGAATAATAAATAAATACTTAAATCAATTAAAAATATAATTTATACAAAGAAAATCAAGTTTTTAATTATATAACTCGTTAAAGTGTTTCTGATCTTCTCATCTGTCAGTTTATATTTAGTTTTGCAATGCCGTTGATATATTATAGAGAATGTTAATGTTATAAATCCGTTATGGATAGGTTAAAGAGCACAAATACCTAGCAAATAAATTATATTTATTTATCAGATAATTGCTTTATTGAAGAGAAGTTGTGTGTGCCACACAGTACTTCAAGGAATGTTACTACAAGAGATTCGAGATGATTCCAAGCATCTGTTAATAATAATAACAAACACCTGAAATAGCCTCATATGTCTTTTTGCAGTGTCCTGTACATTATTTTATACGATTTCGTTATAAAACAAGCTTTTTGAGCCTTATATTTAAGATCATTAAGGCGTGAGAAAGTTTATTTTTTAGCCTATTTTTGGCCTGTTAACTTATAGAGCTATAGAAACAAAGACAGTATACGAATAAATGAATAGAAATATAATATAAAAGAATTATTTAACGAACTGATACTAAACAAAGATTGAAACTAGTTTCGTGTATAATATCATTGGCCCGATTTCTCAACTGGAAATACAGTTTCATACAGTATACAAGATAATTATTACAATTTTAAAACTTGTAAGTAAAGTTTCGATATGATTTCCTGCAGCTTGTAGATTTGTTATTCTTTCAACTGTATAAATAAGTAAAGAAGAAATGTTTGGTGTAATATTTAACTATCTAAATTATAATAAACGTAACAAGTAAGTTTTTAAAAAATGCATTTTTATGACTATATAAAGTTAAAGCAAAAGGCAAATTTTTAGTAGATTAAAAAAAAAAAAAACATTAGAATAATGAACAATTACGTACAGAATGCTTGTTGTATGTCTCTATGTAAGTTCTGGTTTTGTTCTGTTTATTCATATATAGGATAAGTTTTGTATATATAAGTTAGTGTATCACTCTTTAAACAGTAGTTTTTCCTTATATAAAGGTATAAATGAGTCTATATTATTACTATGAACTTGAAAATTAATTAATTTTCCTTTTATACAGCTTTACAAACATATCAGAAATAATTAAATCTTCCATATTGATTGATATGGAAAATTTTTCTAAAGTTTATGTATGAAAAATGTGTGTATACTGTAAAGTAATTAATTATTTTTATTTATTTTATACATTGACAGATTGAAGATATTTATAAACAATACAAATTACTCTAACATACATTGCAAGGCCATTATGTAGGTTGTCAATAAGTAGGTTTACTTCTACAAAGAACTATGTCACTATCACTGATAGTCAGCTGTTTTGAATTTTGTTTTCCTTAAATATTTAACATGGAATATATATTTAAAACTTCTAAAGTCTTATCTATAAATCCCAAACTATATAATAATGAGTCAGGCTCTACTTTTTTTTAATTTAATAAATGTTAAGCCTGTTGTTCAATACATAAATCAGCTAACGAGTTCCATATATTTTAATATTTAGAAAAATTATCAAGGTGTTAAATTAAAATTTTGGACTTTTATACATTAAAGATTCATTAAATTAATGGTGGTAAATTGTATATTTTTTAAATTATAATTAATTTGTAATTTATTTATTCTAAACTGAAGAAAAAGGTGAAAATATCAATTTAATTTAATAATTTTTAATTTTTTTTAAATAAATAGAAATAAATTTAATGTTATGAAAATTAGTCAGTCTCTAAACTGAAATTTCCAATTGATAAAATGTCATTATACAGAGCGAATATTGAATAAAAATTTATATTAAATGCTGAGGATATTTTGATTATAGAGAATTCGACTTTAAAATGCTCTGTAACCGGATAGATATTAATAAATTAGTGTAAAATTTATTCATATTTATCCAGTTATAGATTTAAATCTCATTATGTTTTGGATTGTAACCCGGGAGACGAGACAACGTTATAGATTCGAGACCAAAATAAACGAAAACTTTGTGGCATCTAAACAAAATAGATTGCACTTGGCACGATTGTCTTGTATAAAAATCAATGAATAGCGAATTTGAAACGCATTAGCACCCAAAAATCTGGAAGTGGCTGTTTAAAATTTCCAATAGACGATGGTCTTCAGTATTTTTAAACGGATTTTTCGATGGATCTTCATTATATTGGTCGGGTATGCTTGTATTGTAGATAATCTTGATGCTAGTAATTATAATGTTATGGTTAATAATTAATAAATGACTAAATTTATTTATTGTAGCCTATAGAAACTGTCCCTTTAGCCCAGTGTTTCTCAACGGGGGCGATATCGCCCCATGTGGGTGTTTTTCGATGTTGAGGGGGCGATTAGTAACAATTTATATTTTGGGGGCGAAAAACAATTTTTTGGGTGATATAGTAAAACATTATATTAAGAAAAATTAGATATTTTATTCGCTATATCGTACAATAATTAAACAAAGTCACTAGTCTATTCAATGCAGTACGAATTTGGCGTTAGCCTTGTCCCTCTGCATCGGAATTTTGTAGTGAAGGGGGCGATACTAAGTTGAAGGGGGCGACGATTCGTTAGAGGTTGAGAAACACTGCTTTAGCCTATATAAAACTAAGGATTTAGTCTTAATATTTTATATTAACCTTTTACTGAAGAAGGGATGAATTTTTTTAGCAGTTGAAAGAATCATTCAGAATTTTTTTCTTTACATCATTTGTAATGGATAAACTTTATCATTTTATCTGATATTAAAATTAATGTTAACTTAGAAATAGCGCGAATTGGACAAGTTTCTAAAGGCAATTTATTGTGCCACTTTTAAATGCAAATTAAGACTTAATGCGAATTGCTTTTCTTAAGTAAATGAAGATTATTAATTTAAATAACTGTTGTTGTAACCTGTTGCTACTTTAAAGAACGACAATACTGTTTTGTTTAATTCACAAAATCTAATTCTTTTTGTCTACATTTTAAGTGGCAAGTAATATGACGACAGAATGTTTACATACACAACTTTAAATCACGTTGACTTTTTTACGCGGAAATTTAATTATAGGTTCAAGTGTGCTGTCAGATAAAAAAGAGGTCGAAAAAACTGGGTTAGATCAATGAAAAAGCGATATGAATTGTTTTTTATTAAAGTGATCAGACGTCCCGTATTGTATGGGACAACTACGTATTTTCATCCTCTGTCCCATAATCCCGACATTTTTTTTGTCGGGACGCCGAAATGTTCAGTATTCCAGGATTTTCTAAAAAAATGTCCTGTATTTCGAAGAATCTCACGGAATTTTGTGTGTTTAGAGTACTGATTCTTTTTAAAACCTCATATCTATGAGTAAACAATTGCTACCGTTCATTAATGTTTATTATTGTAGAGACGAAGTTGTGTGTAAAACTTTTGTCATCCTGAACCTTCTGGCACCTTCCGACATAATCGTGCAGATTGTTGTCGGAAAACAACAACAACAACAATAATAATAAAATTCTGAGGATTTTGGAATTTGCTGCCTATCGTTAAATTGTGGTCTTATTTTTATATACCACAAACGCAGAGCGGTTCGGTAAGAAAAATGGCCATGGACCCGAGTATGGAGAGGGCACTGTGTATCCTGCATTGACTTGGTTTATTTGCCTTCCCGACACGTAGGCCTTCAGCTGAAGAGAAAAGTTTCACGTATAAATTCTTTCCGTGAGGATGCCTCACGGAAAGAATTTATACGGGAAACTGATCCCTATTTAGATGTTACAAACATAAAGAAACTCTGGAAAACTCCACGTTGGCGAGGCGCGAACCACGACTAACTATCAGTGCTCAGACTTCGGAAGCTTTATCCACTCGACTACTGGTGAGCAGCGTTGCCATTCCTAGTACATTTGTACTTTTCGGGTACATTTTGCCCTTTCAAGTATATTGAAAGTACACTTAGATTTTTAGTACATTTTGAGTACATTATAATATTTCGGTACCATTTATGGTACAAAATAATATTTCATGCCTTAACGAAAAAAATGTCTAAAAATTAGTTTAATAAAGTCTCACTTTATTAAACTAATTTAATAAAGTGAGACTTTATTGTCTAGTGTCACTGCTTGCTAATTTGATTTACCCAATCACAACATACACATGGTTTATGTCGGTCGACATCAACAATATACAGATAGTTGCACGTGCAAATGTTATGACTCAGTGGTTCTCTTTCACACATGTCACATTCTCACGAGAACCTTGACAAAATCTTTCACGCCACGTGGTCCAAACAATTCAACTCTGTCAAACAAAAATATTGGACAGATAAGGGAATCAATGATTTTAAACTTTTGTCATCAATAATATCAAAATAGCCGTTAAGTCAGAGTCGAATTATTAAAATAGTTTTGAAATTATACAGTACAAATAATATAAATACTTTTATATTATTTTCTACCACTATAATTTAATTCTTAATTATGAACTTCAATTTTAGTAATCTTGGTAAAAGAAATAACTTTTTTTTAATTTGAATCTGTCCACGCATATTTAATTTATAATTTTTTTTATCCATTACTATAATATTTAAAAAAAATCAACTTTTAATGTATTTAACAAAAAACCATAGAAACTATTTTCATAAAATCTTTTTATGAAATATTTAATTTTAAAGTATTCATATTTAACAAAGTATTCGTGAATGTAAATTTGAAATAAGCACAAAAATTGAGTATGATGGTATATTAATATTAAAAGTAACAAACCATAGAAATAGTACATTTTGAAGGAAAATAGTACATTTTTTGAAGGAGCTTCAGTACGTTTTGAAATTTCATTGTGGCAACGCTGCTGGTGAGCCTCTTATTGGCACTACCAAAATGTAGTCAGTTTATTATTTAATGATTGTCCTGACTTCAGTTTGAGGAGGTTTTGAGATAGGAGTTCATTTTGGAAGAAAGTAGCTTGGTCATCATAGAAGATGTTTGTACAAACTCTTTTCCTGGGGGTTTAATGGCTCACTGGAGCATATTTTCGGTGATCGTACTGTCGTTGGAGATTGTCTTAATTCTAGAAACATTGTAGTGCCATTTGGATTCCCTTCAGGGGGTGAGTACATTTTTGTGGGATATTCTTCCCAGTTACCTTCTTCCCTATTTTGGGTCTCCAGTTGTCTTAGCTGCAAAGTCGCCAACCAGGAGTATGGTAGACCTATACCACCAGAGCCAATGGGCCTTTCCCTTGTTGGGGGTTCACACCTATCCATATGAGAGAAACTATGCTTCAGCTCTGAGTTGTCTGGTCCCACCATTCTACACGGTCTTTCTGGAGGGTTATTCTCTAACTCATGACTGACCCTGGCAGTAATTCACACAATGCTTTCAGAGATATTTTCATCACTACAAAAACTGGTAGACATCCATTGAGCTATTTGATAAATAAGACATCTGATTTGCAGAGCTTTAGCCTGTAGCTCCTTTGCAAGCATTGGGGTAAAGAGGTGCCTTGCCCCAGAATGTACTCAGACTGTGTATCTCCTTTGTGACATCAATACATCAATATCACTACAAGAGCTTCTTACCATCCAGGAAGTGTTTCGCCTTATCCATCTGAATTCAGGCTACTTCCAGCTCAGAGATGGTCTACTTTTCAGTCATTGGACTGCATTCCACCAACTATATATCCATTTACTTTCAGCATTACAGGTGCACTTTTTTCATCTTTTTAGCTCAGGATGTGGGACCATTTTCTGGCTTTTGGTTGCACTGGCCACGCCTAGTGTCACTATCAATGCATGCAATGTCAAGACCACAATCCCTTCACATGTGCTTGTTCATTCTTGCACAGTGCTTGTTTGGGAGCCTTATGCCAACTCCAAAGAATGCTCTTACTAACAAATGAATGGACAATTTCCAGAAGGAGTGCCCAAAAGTGATGCTCCTACCTAGAAATGAAAGAAATACTTCATATACCATGGTGCTGGTGATCTCACTCAAGATGCTTGCAGCCCAGAAAGCTTATTATTGACAACCTCTACAGTTTACTTCTAACAATGGGCAAGAAGGTCAGACTTGTATCCCTCTCTGATTCATACAGAGAGGGTGTTGACACTGGAACAGGTCATGGCAGCCCTCTGAGAAGAGCTGTATTCACTTCATGGCCTCATAGATAATATACCCCAAGAAAACATCTTCAGCACACCATACCACATTGATGACTCCTTTGGAGCCACCACCTCACCTCCTTCACTGCCACCAATTACTAAGCACAAGTCTGCGTTGCTTGATTTTCCTGCTCTCCCTACAAAATATTACAAAAAGTGTGAGACACATTCTCATTGTGTGTCTCTTGACATGGCCCAATGGACTAGTGGCTGACCCCCTCTTTTGTCCAGGGTTCTCCAATTCGCTGGCCTCTGATCAATCTTTCCGTGGTCAATAGTGGAATCAATTAGGATCCATCAGCATACCACCATAACAAAATGCACAAATGTCTGATCAGTTCTCTCATATAGTCCATTGGAATGAAACAAGAGTATGTGCCAAACACAATTTACTTCTGGGAGAGTAAATTGTGTTTATCACATACTCTTGCTTCATTCCAATCATTTTCATCCAAGAGACCTGTTGTCCCTTGATTCTAGAATTAAAAATCTTTCAGTGAGATCACCCAGATGGTCATGGTGGAAGATCTCCACATAACCTTGCCTGGAGTCTGACTGGCATCTCAGGAGGATTTTCCAATACCAGACCCTGACATTGAATGCTTAAGTGCCAAACTCTATGACCATGACTCAATGCACTATCATCAATGTATAATCACATCATGGGTGCTTTTATCCTTTACTCTCTGTCTCATCAATAGGCACCTCACCACTTGCATTCCTACATTGTCAGTAGTGATTGGAATGCCCACAGTCCCTGTGGGATTTGGGACTACTAGCCTGATCAAGCTGGGCAAAATCTCTTTGTTGTGTATTAAGTTATGGCAATGCAACACTTGGGCAATCTGCCTAGGGGATGCCTTCTGGGAGGTCTTTTAAGGGAAACTGGCCCTATTTAGGCATTACAGATGAGAAAACCCGGAAAACTCCACGTGGTCCGTCCATCCAAGCGAGGTGTGAACCCATGACCAAACTCTCAGTGTTCAGAGTACAAAGACCGCTTGGCCACTGGTGGGCCACAAAATCTCTGACTGGTTATAAAGACAGACCAATGTTCTATCACTCAAAGGGCCTCCATCATGTTTTGGGGACTCTTGTGTGGTAGACATTTTACTGTATACTCCAGATCTTTTAGGATCAGCCCATGAAGATGATCTTAAAAGTTACAGAGTGGGTCCCTACTATCAAGTAATCCTGCTGTCTGCTCCTCTTCCTGCATGCCATTCGTCAGACTCCTTCAAACCAATGTATAGCAGTTTCTTGGGTTTAAAATGTTCTCAACTGATTCAAACATTTGGTATCCCAGTGGAGCATGGTTTTTTGGCACAAAAAAGTGCTTTCTCTATTTGCTTGTCTTATTATCCATTGGTGTTTATGCTTATGATTGATGTAATTCCTCAGGTTACTTCTCTCCAAGTTTTCAGTCTATGCTTTAATTGGCTTTCACTTAGATTTCCCATGTTACTTTTCTCTGCACTATCCTTCTGCTGGCAGGCTTTTTCCTCAAATATTTCACATTTGCTGAAATGGCACCAGGGTGGAAGATCTTTTGCACTTTACAATCATCATTTTGTGCCCTAATGTAGAATTTGGAGTGCTTGGAGGATGTTCTCCCAGTGCCTTGTACTGTATAGTGTCTCTTTTAAATGCAACCTTGAGAATTGCAGTGGGTCTTCCCCATTCAGTTACTACCATCTCACTATAAATTGTGATGAGCTGAAGCTTATCACAAAGGCAATTTTTCCCCTCTGTTGAGCTCCAGCTTCAAGCAGCTGTTATTATTCTGACTCAATGTCTTGGTAGCTTTTAGCCATTGAAATCTCTGATCTGGACAGCACTTGTCTTTTATCACTAATAACAAAGCTAATAGCTGTTTTTATACAATGAAATTATTATAAAATAATCAGATTTCTTTGCTTTCATAAATTATTTTAAATTTTTTTTCTTTCAGAATAATGGTAATAAGACAGATTTATGTCACTTTAATATATTTTTTTATTCATGGGATAGTATCACAAAGGTAATTCAAATTCATTTATTAATTTATAAATTTTTCACTATTTATAACTTAGAAATTTATTTATATATATTTTTTCTCCCAGTGTTATTCAAGAATTAAATTCTTATGCAGTTATTGCACCTAAAAAACTTCGTCCCAACTTTCATTATCATGTTAGTGTTTCCATATATGATGTTTTGGCGGAAGTGGATGTGACAGTTAGCGTGGAAGGGCTCACTGAAGCTGTCAGTAAACAATTAGTTTTGCATGCAAGTATGTTAACAATTGTTATATATTAGATAAATAAATTTTTTCTTTATATTAGAATTTAATTAAATTTTTATTCATTTATTTTTAGGGGAAACAGAAATTGTGGAATTAGAAGTATGTATATATTATTGTTATTTTTTGATAAATTATTATTAAAAGCATAAAATATATAATATTAATACTTTGTATATATTGTATATACAAAGTAGTATACATAATAATATATATGTATGTAAAATTAGAAGTTTCTCAAACATATTCTCTGACAAATATGTTGTATTTTGAAGTACAAACTTGATGTTTTGTTTTTTTTATGGATTTTACACCTACCTTTAGATGACACATACATACAACTTTAGGATCTGTCACCTGAAGATGAATATCACATGTTTGCTCCAAAAAATTGCATTTTATAATCTAAAAAAATCAAATTTAACTTCAGGAAACCAGAACTTTACTTTTAACTCTATTTTCGTGAGCATAATCCTTGTGTTTAAAAAGCAATTTGAAAGAGGGTGTGGGTTATACCTCAATTTGAAATTGCCTATGGAGTAGTCATTGCTCCATAGGCATGGTGTAGGATTATGAAATTTTCAAGAATTATCTAATTGGAATATAGCTGGTGATCCCAACAACAAAGGAAATAAACAGCATTGGNCCAAAAAATATATACGTATTTTGGAAATGTTGAGTCGGATTAGTCTAGAATCGATTAATTTTATGGAAGAAAATCTTTCAAACAGCCGTAGTCCGTAAACTTGATACGTGTCGGGTTGTGATTGGAAGGATTCGTAAGAAAGCGGATTCCTAGAGAATGGAACGTATCTCTATCTTATAGGGGGGTCGACTGTACATAATAATATATATGTATGTAAAATTAGAAGTTTCTCAAACATATTCTCTGACAAATATGTTGTATTTTGAAGTACAAACTTGATGTTTTGTTTTTTTTATGGATTTTACACCTACCTTTAGATGACACATACATACAACTTTAGGATCTGTCACCTGAAGATGAATATCACATGTTTGCTCCAAAAAATTGCATTTTATAATCTAAAAAAATCAAATTTAACTTCAGGAAACCAGAACTTTACTTTTAACTCTATTTTCGTGAGCATAATCCTTGTGTTTAAAAAGCAATTTGAAAGAGGGTGTGGGTTATACCTCAATTTGAAATTGCCTATGGAGTAGTCATTGCTCCATAGGCATGGTGTAGGATTATGAAATTTTCAAGAATTATCTAATTGGAATATAGCTGGTGATCCCAACAACAAAGGAAATAAACAGCATTGGATTTTTGTATCAGAGTGGATTTTTTAATATTTTATAAAAATAAATCATTTTCTATTTCATTCTCATCTTTAGAAATATGTTTTAACACGAAAATCGTAATTTTCGATTCTGAACTGAATTAAAAAACTAATCAAGGCCATCTAAAGCTTGATTTGAAACCCGGAAATAAAGCTACCCCCTTTTTGATCCTAACCCAACCTCTTTTGCATATTTTTGAAAAATGGATGTTTCTTTTATTAGTAAATAACAGTCTTACAGGTTTTATTGTTTGTTAGTAAAAAAAAAATAAAAAACATGAACGTATAAGGGTTACACTATAGAAACCAGTAAAGGCCCCAAAGGTTACACTGACCCCAAAGAAAATTCCCTAGCTTCCATCCTCTGGACGGCCTTGGTTCTACATTGTAAGGAAGTTTTACATTCTAGGAAGAATTATAATTTTCGCTTCTTTAATTACTTTTGATTTGTCAATCAAAGAACTTCGATTTACAAAAAATATATTGTTTTTTTCATTCGTTTTATGATCATTCTGAACGTATAAAAAATAAAATCAAATTTCAATAAAAACTATATGGAATGTGGATCGAAAATAATCACGAAGAAACTTAAAATATGCAGAAAATTAAAAATAAAAAGTAAATTTTAGTATATAAAGAACACAAACCTCTTTACTAGCATAGGATTCTAATAGTAACGAATACTTTCGTCCAATCTGAACTATCTTGAGTATCTCTATCATTCGTATGCAATACTTTTATCGTTACATTTACGGTTTAAAATAAGTGTTTGTAATATTCATTTCACGTATAAAAACGTTATTTAGCATTTTTAAATACAAAAATAAAATAAATTATAGATTCATTGATTATTCGTTAAACAAGTTAAAACAGTTTTAAAACTGTTTTTTCATGTGACTTAAGAATTTTTTAGCTGCATTGATTTAATGATTGATTAGTTTGACGTAATTTATAATAAAGATACATTTTTACTATCGTTTTTCGCTCTGCGTTTCCACTNTAAAAATAAATGTTCAGATAAAAAAATTTATGAAATTTATTTTATATTTAGTTATACAACATATTAGCATATTTCAGTTTGCTTAAATTTTATATATTTTTTCCCAACAGATTGGCGACTGGAAACCTGGTTTATATAATCTTACAGTAGAGGGTCATGGAGGAGCCAATTTTCATAATCATACTCAATTAATATACGAACATAAAAGTTATTCTGTATTTATTCAAACAGATAAAGCTGTATATAAACCAGGCCAATTAGGTATGTTAAATTTATTTTAAATTTAAATCTTAAAATTTGTAGTTAGTATTGTAAATTTAAATCTTAAACTGGTTAGTTTAAAAATAGTTACATTTGTAAATTTAAATATTTTTAAATTATCATTGATAAGAACCAGAAATGTAGAAAAGTAGCAAAATAAAAATAGAAGCATATGTTTCCTTTTAACCAAAAAATAAGTGTACATAAATCTTTTAGACCTGCAAAATGTATGTACAGATCTATTACTAATGACTTCTAATACCTGGAAGTGCTACTGTAACAAATAAGTTAAAATAATTTATTATTGTTTTAATTTTGTGCTATTTCAAGTTGTATGAAGTTTTATCTGATTTTAAACAAGTAGTTTTCTAATAATTAAGATAATTTAGTTGTAAAGTTAGCAATTCAATATGAAATATAAGAAGTATCACTTCCTGTAGTAATGGCAAACTCATTGCTTTGAAATGAAGATACTTGTACTCTGTGATCATTGAAATAAAATTTTTATTGTGAGCAGAAATATATCCCAATCCTTGGGGGCACAACATAAAGATTGGAGAGGCAAGGACTGTGATTATTCTGTGACGTTGTAGTGAAAACGTACATAGACCAGTGAATGGAATATTGTTACAATAAATACTTGACATAAAATTATCAGACAAAGTTTTATTTTTGTCTATGAACAGGTTCTTTCAGATTCCAAGTCTACAATTATCTCCTTTACACAAAGGCGTTAAACAATGGTTAAGTAAACAATGAGATATACATGCACGATAATCATACACAGACTGAAACTTACAACTAAGAGGAAGGGTCATAGAAGAGGATTGATAGATTAAGTGGAAGAATGAAATACCTGGGATTTCTCTTGCCTTCACAAACTTGGGTGGGACACCATGTTACACTTATTACAGAGACTTTAGATGTCTCTGTAATAAGATATCCATAGAGAAGGATATGGACCCATAGAGAAAGAACCCTGACAGGTTCCTTCTCTATGGATATCTTGTGGCTGTATTCTGGTCACTGTCTCTGGTCTCTCGTCTCTCGCAAGCCGGTTGCAGATTGGCTAATCATTTGGATTAGCCAATCAGCGACCCTTGGTCTGATTGGCTAATCCAACTGGAGACTGAGAGAGACCAAGGGCCAATCATAGCCTTTGGTCTCTCTGTCTCCAGTTGTCCTACTCTCAACCTGGAGCACTACCCATTTTCGTCTGCTCTCCTCAAGAGCTCAATCCAAAACTCTTGTCTATTGTTTTCTTGGCCCCAGGGCCTTAATTCTCTTTTGTTCTTACAGTTCTTGAAAATGGTAATCCCATCTGGGGAGGGGAGAAAAGGGTTGGAAAGGAAAGTTCTAGAAGAGATGAGAACAAAGGAAAAGACTAAAACTAACTTAAATTAATAAATACATATATACAATCTTATGGCCAATGGCCACAATTGATTCCAGAAGCTTTTTGATAAAAGTCACTCTAAGAACTATGGATAATTATAACTAATCATTTATTAGCGAGGTTGAGGCCAAAGTTATAAATACAAAAACATGTATGTTGGACGTTCAGCGCAACTTTCCTGTAAGCCTAGAAGTTTGACAATGGTGTTTGGATAGTCAGTGGAATCATGCTCGACATTCCAAACACCATTGTCAAACTTATAGGCTTACAGGAAAGCGGTGCTGAATGTCCAACGTAAACGTTTTCATGTTTAAAACTTCAGCCCCAACCTCACTGTTATTTATAAAACTATAAACATGCTCTTTTTTCTAAAAAAAAATCACTACCAGTATCCATATATAGTGATTGAACATATAGAATAGTTTTTACTGAACAACTGCCAGTACCATGCACTGTACCAGCTATCAATACTTTTTATGCTACCTGCCAGTATGGTGTACTAGTGTGTTCTGACTGGAAAAATAGCCCTGTCTATAATAATGTATGTCTTGCAGCTCAAAATTCAATAATTTTTCCTTCCTATGTGAAGAAGTAATGTCTTTCCAGACCCCCAAAAACAAAAATTTGTTACAAATTATGATTATAAAAATTGTATTTTTGTTTAAGTTTAACAAATTATTAATTTTTGTGTTGCTTTATTGAAATTAATTTTTATTTATAAATATCACAAATGTTTATATTATTTTGCTAATATATTTTAAAAAGTTTATTGAAAAATGTTTTATAAAACATTTTTTTTATGATTAATGTATAGATTTTTTGGCATATTGGTAGGGAAATCAGTTTTTATACCCTGTGGTGAACATGTTAAGCTTCAGTTACTTACTTATGTAGTGTAAAATTCACATAATAAATACCAAACAATCAAATTCAAGAATATTTCATTCAAGATTTTGTAGAAGAAACTCTGATCAAATATCAAACATGGTAGAAATTATTTGGAGTTATAGATGTTTGTAAAATGTTTTATATATTTTACAGTGCAATTTCGAGCAATAGTTGTGGATCCTTATTTGATTCCATCAGTTTTGGGAACAATTGATATGCATGTTAGGGTGAGATAAGTCCTTTTGTTACTTAATATAAAATTTTCAATATGATGTTTTGTTACTTATATAAAATTCGTTACAATATAAAATTAAAAAGTGTTTTTACTTTTGTAGGATTCACATATGAATAAAATACATCAATGGAGAAATGTGCCAATAAGTAGAGGTATTATAAAATTCAAAAAGTTAATGAAGTAATTAATTCTGACTATATTTACATACTTTTATTATTAAGGTATTGCTGCAGCAGATTTCTTATTAGCAGATGATCCCAATTTAGGAGATTGGACAGTTCACGTTGATGTAAAGGTGTGTGAAAGTTCAAGAAAGCTCATTTAATATCATTAATTCATTTTATTTAATTAGTTAATAATATATGAAAAAATTATTTCAGGGACAAAATTTTTCTAAACCATTTACCGTAGCCGAATATTGTATGTATATTTCTGTTTATAATATTTTTCTGATACTTAAAAATATTTAAAAGTCAAATTTTAATTTTAGCACTTCCAACTTTTGAAGTTCATATCGATTTACCCAGTTACGCAACCTACAATGAATCTGATATTGTCTGCACTATAAAAGCAATGTATGATTTTATTGATTTTTTTTTGAAAATATTTATATAGAAATGGTTTAAATACTATTTACGAAGAAAATTATAACAATGAAACATTAACATCTTACAGAGGGTCCTCAATATATCATTTTGCATAATGTCTTTGATTAATTAAGAATGGTAAACTATATGATTTATTGAATAAATTCATACTTACATTGTTTGAACAGGAGTGTATATTTTCCTTGAACTTTATATTTTTATTATTGGGCTGCAATTTGTAGACCTACAAATTCCCAGTCATTCATCTGTTTTTCCTTAATTTTGCAATTAGAATTAGATGAAAGATGAGACCAGGTATGGAAACCTTAGGGGCAGGAGGTCCTGCTTAACTATATAAGAACTTCCAATGCAAACCAAAAGTCATTTTATTTCAATAAAAAAATTTCTACTTGAAAGGAGTTAGATAGATGACAAGTACAGCTCTATTGTTAAAGGAAAAGTTATGATGTGTGGGGGCAAGCCACAACTAATTTGAAGTGGAGAGCATTATTTTAAATTAAATAAATTAAAAATATGATTAAAAATTGCAGTCTGGCATTGTAATCATGTCACAATAAATAATTGCTTGTTTATTTTAAATTTATTTTTATTTCATTAATATTTTCATGGCTTATCTCAGGTGGTTATCATAAATCATGGATGACTGTTATGTATTTCAAATAAAATTACAGTGTTACAGTTTAGTGTAAAATAAAAGAAGTAATTTATATTCATATGCTTATATATTTCCATAAAAATTCAAATTTTTTAGTTGGTCAGGAATATATGTCCCAAGTAATATATTAGTTCAATGGGAAATCAATGTCCAAAAGGTATTTAAATGTAAGTTGCACTTTTTAGGAAAAATACAATATACATTGATGGCCTTGAATCTCTCTGCTAATGCATTTATTAAAGAAATTTCTCAAATATAAATTCAGTTCAAACTATTTTTCTCGGAATAAAAACTACTTAGAAAATTTGTATTTTGAAATAACATGCTCATCATCAGGATTCATCAAGACAAAAATTTTCTTTTTTTTTTCTTGCTGACTCCTCGTGATAGTTATATAGAGCAAAAAAGATTTTCCTAAAAAGTTTCATTCTGAGAAAAGATTTTGAATCAAATTTCTCTATCACTTTATTGTGATTACTTTCTGATTAAACATAAAAGTTTTAATTAAATTTTTTGAATATTAGAAGCTATTTGACATTCATTTTGCATTTTCATTATTCATGTATAAGTGACTATAATTAATTGTAATTCATTTTCTTCAGTTCTATGATGAAAATTATTTATCAGGTTTAATAAAAAGTAGTGTGTCGATTATCCAAAAGTCAATTATCCAAAAGAATTCCAGTCGGCAAATTTAAATTTTTGCCAGTGTTTTGGCGCTTCAATCTTTGTCTGTCTTGGGCTACTCAAATATTTTACGTTTTTGATACTAAATTAACTTCTGAAGTATAATTATTTATTGTTTTTATATTCTTCAATATATTTATTTTGTTTGTACAAAAGAAAAAAATAATTTTTAATGATACAATAGTCTTCGTTAGGCTTAACATTGACGAAAATTCAATGCGAAGCGACACGCAACGGAGAAAATTTTCAACATGGGATAAATTAATATATTTTTCGTACATAATTGGTTATCCGAAATATAGATTTTCCGAACAACCCCAGTCCCCAATTGATTCGGATAATTGATGCTCTACTGTATACGGTAAACTCCACTGTTAGGATCTAATTCAGTTGTCTATGCAAATTATGAGTCATTCTTTAAAGATATTGTAAGAGAACTTTTGTTGGTTGTGACAATGTAATAAAATATAAAAGCAAAAGAAAGTAAACCAACCCAAGCTTCACAACTGTCTAATAATTGCACTAAAAAATCAATCAAAATATTATAAATTTCATATTTAATAAGAATCTAAATATAAAATCAATATACATTTAAATTACATGATTCATTAAATTTCTGTTATCTATATTTTATAGTTCTGTTTATAATTAACAGCATGCTTGCTGAATAACTTATTTTGTTGAATTAACATCAGTGCTATTAAAATTGTTTAGACACTTTTATTAAATACTTAGGTATACTTATGGAAAGCCAGTGAGAGGTGATGTAACATTAACTGTAGCTCCAAGAACAAGGTATAATTATCTATCTGTTCGACCTTACGAGTCAACACAAGTGAAAGCAAAGGTTATTAAAAATTATAGTAATGTAATTAAAGCAAACCTAATAAAATAAATAAATGATAAAAATTATAATAATAACTTTTTCAGATTAATGGTTTAATAGACATTTCGATGAATTTATTGAGAGATCTGCAATTAAAAACTGATTTTTTTGAACGTGAAATTGAATTTTTTGCACTCGTAGAAGAAGAAATTACAGGACGGAAATACAACAAAACAAATACTATGTGGATATATGATAAAGATGTTAAAGTTCAATTAATAAAAACATCAGATACATTTAAATCAGGGTTAAAATTTACTGCATTTGTAAGTATATATGTACTTTTTAAATTTAAAACTGAGAGTTTTATGTAAACTTTCAATTGATGGATATATTGGATATAAATTTTTATTTATGTATTTTTAAAAATATAATGAAATGAATAACATCAGAAGTAACCAAAGTAAATAAAAATAATAAATATATTTACATATTTAGTTGAAAGTTACACATCAAGATGGGACACTGGTAGTTGGAGGAGATAGAAGCTTAAAATTAACATTTGGTTATACTCATATTGAAAAAGACTGGAAGTCGTCTTACTACACATTACCAGAAAATGGATTGCTGAAGCTCGAATTCTATCCTCTTCACGAAGAACTTAACATTTTATATATGAGAGTGGAATTCCGAGGACAGACTCATTACATTGATGGAATAGATTCTGCAGTATCACCCAGTAACAACTTTATTCAAGTTACTCCTTTAACAACAAGCATTAGAGTTGGAAATAATGTCGAATTTGAAGTAAATGCTACTGAACCAATGAGTCACTTAACATATCAAGTAATGTTTTATTATTATTAAATTAAAAATAACTATAATATTAATTAAAATTATTTAAAATTTTAACTAATATAGGTAATGTAATAATTTTTGAACAAATTAGTGAATATTTAAAGATGATGTTTACATATTTGTATTGATATATAAATAATGAATGAAGAATTCCTAAAAACTTAATGTTTTATTTTTAAAACAAATATTTTATTAAAAATCAAAGGTTTTAAATTACTTTTTTATTTTAGTTCATTATTCTTTAAATAATTCAATTACAGAGAGTTTTAAACTATAGAATGATTACAAGTGGCCATTCATTAACCGTGTACAGTTTTTGAGCTACTTTTTACTCCTTCTCTTGCTGTTGTGTACAATGAAATGATGTACTTTTGTCTAATCCTTCCCCCTTAATTACATGTCCAATAGTTTATGGACTTGTCTTACATTGAAAAATTGACTTCAAGTTCTGCAAATATTTGTAGCTGATGATTTATTTGCATGACTAGTAAGTAGGTTTATAAGAACAAATTCATATGAGACTAATGTCACTAAAACATATCCACATAGACAATGCCTCAGCCTCCTCTCCTCCATTATGTAATGTATAGTGATGTAGCTTTTGTGACTTCCTTTCCTGTAAACTGACTACATAATTAATGGATGGCCTTAAGGTTCCTATGCATGCTAGACAGAAGTTATTTTTATGTTCATCTATTCTCTCTGCAAAATTTTTTTTCTTTGTTTTCCAAGACAACATTTTACTTGTTATTTGGTTAGAAGTCATTAAAGAAATCCCCAATGGTTGTTTCTAAGTCTTAAGCTGTTGTAATGCAAAATGGAACATAACATTCAAAATTCAAAAATATCAAAAGTACCAATAACGGATTTTGTCATTCAATCCTACTGATGTTTAGATCTAACATTAAGCAGGCAAACACGAACAGTAACAAAAAGAACTTTATTAGAAAAGTTTAGAACTGTCACAGACATCCTCGGGCAACACCCGGACAAAATCCAACGAACTTTCGCGCCTTTTCTCTTTTGACGCTCCAGCCACTCTTGTTGGCAAGTGTTGCCAGACAGAGTTCAGGATATCTGGCGCTGGCGGCCACAGGATCAACTACTTAGAATAAGAATTAAATCGTAAATAATATATAAATGTAAAAATAAATAACATAATACAATATTTAAACAATAATACAACATAAAAATAAAAGTTATTAAGTTTTGGTTAATGCAGTTACAGATCAGAATACAGTTTGAGCTACTTGTAAGCTTTTTAATGGCAAACTTCCAAGCTGAGGGTAGATCCTCCGCATCTCTGGTGTTTATACATTCTTCATCAAGCTTGCTCCTGTATATTTCCATTTTTTTCGGCAGTTTTCACTAAAATTAGAGAGTGCACTTGTCTGATGATTTCCACTTCCTCCCATCCAACTACGGATCCTTGGGCTTGAGCCATCTGTGCCAATATCGTAGTATTAGATCCTTTCCTAACATCATATTTCTAATGCCCGCAATTTCCTTCATGACTCCTCCTATACTTTTGTTGAATGTACACAAAGTTTACATTCAACAAAAGTATAGGAGGCATCATGAAGGAGATTGTGGACATTAAAAATTCAATGTTGATCTTGAAAAGAGCTCTGAGTCTGTACAAAATCCTAAGAAATGATAAAGGGGATGTTAATAAGGATGATAAAGCAGGAGTTTATAGGATCCCATATGAGAATCAGCAGTTAGGGTTAAAAAAGGATTACATAGGAGTTACAACGAGAAGCCTCGGGGTAAGGATCAGGGAGCATAAATATGATGTTAGGAAAGGATCTAACACTACGATATTGGCACAGATGGCTCAAGCCCAAGGATCCATAGTTGGATGGGAGGAAGTGGAAATCATCAGACAAGTGCACTCTCTAACTTTAGTGAAAACTGCCGAAAAAATGGAAATATACAGGAGCAAGCTTGATTGAAGGATGTATAAACGCCAGAGATGCGGAGGGTCTGCCCTCGGCTTGGAAGTTTGCCATTAAAAAGCTTACAAGTAGCTCATAAACTGTATTCTGATCTGTAACCGCATTAACCGAAATTTAATAACTTTTATTTTTATGTTGTATTATTGTTTAAATATTGTATTATGTTATTTATTTTTACATTTATATATTATTTACAATTTAATTCTTATTCTAAATAATTGATCTGTTATTGGTAATNGTTTCAGTGAGTGTGAGTTCTTTTGCTGTTAAAATAGTGTAAATTTGTAAAAATATTTGCAAAATAACAAAAAAAATATTGTTACAATGAAAAAATATTTGTAAAAATATTTGTTTCATTGTAATTTCACAATTTCTACAAAATTCCCAGACAAAGTTAATAGTTCACTCAGACAGCGAGTCAATTTCCAGACTGTCCAGATAAAAACTGGATGGGTGGTAACACTACTGGTGATAAATAAAACAAAAACCTCAGATCATTCTGTCGTAACTTTCTTCTGTACTCATCGATACATACGTCTCTTTTTTTTCATGTAGGTTAACATAAGTTACAAGTCAAGGATGGAGACCTTAACTTTAGAGGAAAAACAAAATAAAATTGAATTTCTAGGAATATGTTTAATTGAAAGAACATTTAAGATACCACAGACAAGGAAAATGAATTTGTGGAAATTCTAGTTAAAATTTTTAAATTGTAAACATTATTAAATGATTATAATGATTCTAATAAAAGATTTTCTCCTAAGCTATAATGTATGATCATTAAACAAATAATCAGAATAAGGTTATGTAACTTATTTAATTAATGCAATTAAATATATATTTGAAAGATTAATGATAAAATCTTATTATATCACTGATACTACAACTATATATGTTTTTTATTGTTTTTTTAAAATATATTCAAGGACTGAGGGAGTTTGCTTAAGGTTCAAATCAATTACCAAAGCAAAGTTGAATCCTGTTGTCAGGATTGGATGTTGTTTACACGAGAAAAAGGAAATACTTTCAAGTTATTGATTTTTAAATGGATGTTTCCAAATGGAGAATGACAGATGCTTTTGTTTTGGGGATATATTTTTAATTAATTTGAATATGAAACATGGAATGGAGAAGAGAAGTGTCATTCACTTCAAAGATTTTTTTTCTTAGAAAGAAAGTTCTAGAAGTAGAATGGAGCTACTTCCATTTAGTGCTCTCTCAGAAATTAAAGGAACTTTTTAACAACCTTAAAATTAAGAAATAGTAGAGTTAGATATGTGCAAAAACACAATGTTGTAATTGTAGAAAAAATAATATTAAAGTTTGTTATATGTCACAAAAAATATGATGCTAAAAAACTAACCAAAATAATCAAAAAATTAAGAAATGCCCATCATACTAATTACAATGAAACCCTCACTCATAATAACCAAATTTATTACTACAAAAAATACCAAAACTTGTTAAAAAATTAAATTAACTCCAACCATCCAGGAAAGGGAAAACTGGCTAAATAACATAATTGTCAACCTATCTAACATTCAAATACCACCCCATATGTGTAAACTACTAAGCAAAGGTTTAAACTTTAATGCCCCAATCACTGTTGATAGAAACAAGTGGGCCATTAGCTTAGAAAACATCATTAATTGTTCACCAACAACACAAGAACAAAAAATCAAATTAAGAGAAGAACTTCAACACGAACTATTTAAATATAAAATCAACAAGAATAGAAAAAATAAAATAATTAGGTATAAGAGTAACATAGAAAACCTAAAAAAATTATTTAAAAGATAACAACTTATTAATTGTCAAAGTGGATAAAACAAAACAAATAATAATAGTGAATAAGGATCAAGATAAAACCATCTACAGGCAATTACTTGATCAAGATACAGAACTTAGCAACAACCCTACTGACTCACTTAACAAAAAATTAAAAACTACACTTGACAAACTTGAAAAACAAAATCTTATTGAAACGACTGAAAAACAATTCATCTTAAGAAGTGATAACAGAATGCCGAAGTTTTCCTACGTTTCATTAGAAGGTATAAAAGAATATAATGAGCATATACATTTATGTATGAAGACATCAACAAACTTGGAAATAAGAACAGAATTAAATATTTTTATTTGCTTTTTCAAGGATTGTACTAGGATGTTCATAAGTGAACTCTTACTCAAGGTTTATTTTTTTTTTTTACAAATTCAAATATACTACATTATTTTCCAATTAATTGGCTACAAGTACCTTATTCCACATAGTCTCTATTTAAATCTATGGCCTTATGCCATCTAGATGCCAGAGCCTGTATGCCAGTTTGGTACCAGAGCTTGTATACCATTTTCAGTTAGGCACTTAGGGACCCACTTGGCACAAACCTTTGAATAACCTAAGCAGTCGATAATTGTGTTGGCACTACCAACAGAGATGCCTAGTTGAGCAGCAAGTTGTTTGGTTGTTACTCGCTTGTTGTCTTGAATAAGCCTATCAAAGCGTTGAACTTCTCCAGAGTCACAGCAGCATGTGGCTGTCCGAAGCGTGGAAAATCTGACAGTCTCACTTTACTTTGTTCTGTCGTTGACACTCTGCTAACTCAATGATTGACAGTACTCCTATCCACTGCTTCATCCCCATACACATGTTGTAACTGTCTGTGAATGTTTGAGATGGTCTCATGCTCTGCAAAAAAGAAATTCAATCACAGCTCTCTGCCTTGTACGTGTCTCATGTGCAACTGCCATTTTTAAACTAAACTACACTACCACCATCTAATGGAAATAACGGAAACTTTGTGCCGTTATACAACAATTGTTAAAAAATACGGTGTGAAAAGTTTCGTTCAATTCCACTGAAAGGCAGCCGAGAAATAAAATTATGTGCATTAATTATTGAATGGCCCTTGAATATTAAGAATTCAAAGATGACGTCAGGTCAGGTTTGTTCGAACAGAAGTTATATAATATTTGAAAATAATTAAATAAATTTAACAGTATTTAAACAGTAATTAAATTTAAATAAATTTTGACTGCAACATAATAAATGTTTTATGATTATTAGAAACTGAATAAAATTAAAATTAATTAATGAGTTATTTTAAATTCAAAGGTAATGGGAAGAGGAAGCATGGTGTTGGCACGAACGATACCTGTCCCTAATGAAAAAGTTTACAGATTCAGTTTTAGAGTTTCTAGCCAAATGGCACCAAAAGCACGAGTAATTGTTTATTATGTAAGGAATACGAATAAAGAAATTGTTGCTGATGCTGTCAACTTTGAAGTGCAAGGTGTATTTAGGACCCAAGTCAGTATAAATTCTCAGATAAATATTTGATTATATTTCAATGAAAAGCAATACATTTTTTTCATGTAGGTTAACATAAGAAGCAATTTCAAAGAAGTACAGCCTGATACGACAGTTGAAATTCGTGTAGAAACCAGGCCCAATGCACTTATAGGAATTCTTGCCATAGATAAAGAAAGCATTTTACTAAAATCTGGAAATGATATATCACAAAATGATGTAAGTTTATAAAGTTTTATGAATTTCTTTATATATAATAAAAGATTAACTTTATTATAATCTTAAAAGGTAATCAAAGAATTAGAAACATATGATGGTGGTAAAGAACATAAATATTGGCCACCTTGGAATCAAAGAAAGAGGAAGAAAAGATCTCTTTGGTGGTTAGGATCTACATCTGCAGCAGAAATATTTGAAGTAATTAAAATTAATTAATAACTTATTTTAAAAAAGAATATAAATGAATGTTTTTTGTTCTGAAAATTATACATTTTTAGTATTAATTTTTTTAATAGGATTCTGGTGTTCAAGTTCTTACAGATGGATTAATTTATAGATTTCCAAAAGATGGTAAGATATTTTATTTGAATTTTGAATATCTGTCATTGAATAATTATGAAATACAAAATGAGACTTAAGCCAAGAAATTCTTTCTTATATTCTTGTGTAATTATCAATTGATAGCTTTTGTTATTGTTGTGATACAGTCATTAATAAAAATTACAAAACTGGATGCTTTTATTATCAGATCGATATCGAGAGAATGTAATTTACATTGACGACAGAACATTAAATGTTCCGGTGCAGCCACCCTCGGCATTACCGGATGCACCCCTCGAGAAACAGCATGTCGTCCTAAGAAAACTGTATCCTGACACTTGGCTTTGGATGAATGCAACAGCAGGGTAATTAAAATAGTCTGTTTAAACTTGAAATTTATAAGTTAAGTTATTGTCTAAAATATATTTATTGTATAGAAATGATGGTGTGGCTGTTATATCTCATTCAGTACCAAAAGCATTAACAACATGGGTTATCAGTGCATTTTCTATGAGTTCTACAAATGGGTTAGGAATTCAAGATACATCTGCAGAGGTAACGATGCTTAATATTATTAATAAGAATTTTTCAAGCTTATTTGTTATATAAACTGTTATTTAGTAGAACAATAATTTTTGAGGAAATAAGAGGTATTAATGTTCAGAATAATAAGAATCAGCACCTTAATGGAAAAATGTAGGGACCTGCTGCAAATTTTTGAAGGGCCCACATTTTATCCATTTCAGATATTTTAATATTTCAATATTAATAACAATCAATAACTAGAAATTTATTTTTAAATTCAAATAAATTATTTACTGTTTTTAAAAGTTTCCTTTTTATATAAATCTTTATAAGTTATGTTAACTTGATAAAATTTAGATATCTGTAAAACTGTTTATATTGAAACCACCACATGTGTTTCCTGTGCATAATTGAAGAATAAGGCTTTCCTGGAACTCAGTTATTGTTTTGTCATAAATCATTTCTCATAATTACTCTATAATTATTTGTCATAATTACTCTATATCATTTGTCATAATTACTCTATAATCAGTGGCATAGCATGGGTGTCAGCCGTCTAGGGCAAAGGAAAATTTCGCCGTCCCCTTATTTAGGTATCTCAATTTAAGACTAAAATTCAGTTTCATCACAGAATAAGTAATGAAAAATCCATGTTAGTGTTGCCACCTTTTTAAAATTGCTGACCCGGAGGACAGGTGAGGTTTGTTCAAACATATTCCTGACACATGCATATGTCATTTTGCAATGCAAAGAATAATGTGCAGTGCATGCCAGTTCTAAATCAGTTACAGTTTGAATCGTACAAGCAAAAACAAAAATAAAAAGGTCAACAGGTTATGCACAGTATCGCTGGTTAAAATTAATAGTTCACCCAGATGGTGAGTCGATTCCTGGACTGTCTGTATGGTAACACTATTCCCTGTGCTCATTTCAATCAGTCCAAATCGTAGGTGCAACGAAAATATAAAATGAAATGGTTCAAATTTTTACAAGATGTTGTTGTTATTTATTGTGAAATTTTGTTGCCCCCTAAAAATTGCTGACTGGGGCGGGCTGCCCCTGATGCCCCCACTACGCTACGCCACTGTCTATAATTGTGTTTTTGAAGTCATAATCAACCAGTTGAAGATAACACACTAGCTTATTTATGTTGCCGAGTAATAAATAACTGAAATTGGGGAATCGCTCAGCATTGATAAATAAGTTTAATTTTCACTAATCACAAAAAAAAAAAAAACACTAAAATTCTGAAGAAACAATCATTCATGCTTAGGAACTATGAATTTATAAAATTAATTGGGACCGATCGTAACAAATACAACGGATGGTTCCCAAATACCGACAAACAAAGAACCTAGTCTATCTTAGGTCTAACTTAACTAATTTATACAAGTAATTAGGCCCAAAGTTAAGGGGAAGATATTAAGAATCATAGGATTATAAAAGTTTCTAGAGAAGGAAATGGTTTAAAGGGGCCACCTTTTCAAAATTTCTGAACCAGACGTCAGGTCAGGTTTGTTCGAACAGAAGTTATTGACGCATGCACAATGTCATTTTACAATACAAAGAATAATGTGCATGCCGGTTCTAAATAAGTTAGAGTTAGGGACTAATGTATAACGTAATGTAAGTAACCTAAATTAAGAAAGAACAGGTACAGATTACTTAGTTCTAATGGATATTGGAGACAAGTACAATCATGCATAAAAAAAAGAAAAAAAAGGTTGACAGATTGCACACCATACATCAGCATAAATAGGTTAACATGACAGAACTGCAGATGAGTTTCAGTGAGTGTGAGTTCTTTTGCTGTTAAAATAGTGTAAATTTGTAAAAATATTTGCAAAATAACAAAAAAAATATTGTTACAATGAAAAAATATTTGTAAAAATATTTGTTTCATTGTAATTTCACAATTTCTACAAAATTCCCAGACAAAGTTAATAGTTCACTCAGACAGCGAGTCAATTTCCAGACTGTCCAGATAAAAACTGGATGGGTGGTAACACTACTGGTGATAAATAAAACAAAAACCTCAGATCATTCTGTCGTAACTTTCTTCTGTACTCATCGATACATACGTCTCTTTTCAGCTCTCTCCAAAAAATAAATCCTCTCCTTTTTCGAATCTTGTGCAGTCCACTGCCAATACCCTTTTTGACCAATCAGGTGTCATCCCTTTTGTTCTCTAAACAGATCAGACCACTGGGTCACCCAATCACGGTGTGGTCACAGGACAAAAGCTAGAAGTAAAGTCTCACAGTAGGAAGATGGTATAAGGAGAAAAAAAGAACAAGAAGACTTAATCAAGCCATATTTATTTATTTAGCACCCTTTTTAGAAATCTCATTTTTAAATTAAAGATGCATTAATGTTTTTCAATTGTCAATGCCTGAGGATACCACATCAACCAGGCCAAAGACATTAGCACTATTTTTTAAAAATCCCTACTGTTAAGGTGCATTAAATACTTTAGCTTATCAACCAGTTTTCATTTAATCAGAATGATTTCTGTTTCAGTTTTGTGTCCTCTCATCTTAAGATTTTGTCAATTTTAACAGAAACAACTCATGGAGTTGTTTAGCACCTCAGTCAAAGAACCTAATAGGTTGTAAATAATGCCATTTGCTAATGGATAAACTGCATTTATTCAGAAACAATACAAACTGGAAACAATGCCAAATAAAATATATATTCTTAATTACTGTGTATTTTTGATAATTTTTAATCCATTAAATTTACTAACAAAAAAATTCTCTCTTTCTCAGATCAAAGTATCACAACAGTTCTTTATTAAAATGAGTCTACCATATACAGTACTAAAAGGAGAATCTGTTGCAATTCAAGTTGTAGTTTTTAATTATAATTCAAGACCTGTTAAGGTATTGGAAATTTAAGAGGTAAATTTGTAATATATTTTATGTTTTCTGTGACAAGTTTATTATTTATTTTAGGCAGAAGTAACCATGGTAAATAGTAAAAATGAATATGAATTCACAATTGCTGGTGGAGATAAAGTTGAATATCAAGATAAAAGGGAGAGATCAAAATTTGTCACGGTGAGTGAATTTGAATAAATTTATTGAGTGTTCTTGAACATAGAAATTTCTTTTTTTAAATTTTAGATAGCTCCAAATGAAGGAACTCCAGTATCTTTTCTTATCACGCCAAAGAAAGTAGGTTATATTGACATCAGAGTTGTGGCCAACACAGATCGTGCAAGTGATGCCATCACAAAGCGATTACATGTTAAGGTTAATAATAACTATAATTAAGTTATTTAATTAATTTTTGTTTTTAATGATTTCACAATTAGAAATTGTAAGTTATTATACAATTTTACAGCTTGAAGGCAGCACACAATACTTCAACAAGGCAATGTTTGTGGATTTTTCATCTTTGGGAACAGAGCCAGTTAAAGATAATATATCTATTCCAATTCCTTACAACAGTATTGAAGGTTCACAAAGAATAACAATTTCTGGTGTAGGTAAGGAAATTGGACAAATTCTTATTTTAGAATTTATTTATATAAATAAATAATCTTATAATGTAAATAATTTTGGTACTTAAATAACTAGCTAATTCTTGCCTTTAGATGGATGATCATGTAAAGGATAGAACTTAATTCTTTATTAAATCTACATTTCAGTATACAAATTGTAGAAATGAAATAATTTGACAGTTTATTAAACTAAATAGAAACTCAAACTGCTATTCATATTTCTTCCTTTATTTTTTGGCTTCCTTAAAATCCTTCAACTCTTTTCTGTCTGTATATAATACATTATTAATTTGTTTTTGCTTGTGACAATGTAGTTCCTTTTTATAATTCCATAAATAAAATGTTACCATTTCCATAACTTATATCAGTTTCTTACTTGGGATTTTGAAATCGGTTTCTAAGATATTTCTTTGCATCAATAAGAAAGCAGACAAGAATGAGGTTTTGCTGTTTTTATGAGTGCTAATCAGTTTGATTGCTCTTCATAAAGGCTCATTTATATTTTGTACATCGCTCGAATACAGTCATATTAGAGACTTTATATTGTGCAAATTATCAGTGCTGTTTTTGGTGATAGAACAAAGAGTAAATATCAGATAAATTTTTTCAAACTATCTGAATAATGACTGGTAACGTCTGATTAACATTAAATAAACTACTGTCACAAAATCCAAAAGTAACAGAAATAGTAAACTTATGTTAGTGAACATGAGTTTACTATTTCCTGAAGATATTCATTTAATATAGAGAAAAACTCCATGTTAAATGGATATCTTCAGGCTGTTAACATTCTAAATTTGAACTGCATGAGATGGAATGCCTTGATATGAAATATGCAGGTTTTATTGGAATTTATCTGATAATTTTGTTTCATTATGATCAAATTGCATAAATGTGGGAAACATCATTCATATGATCAATCAATAAAATAAAACAAAAAAATACTGCATATTTAGTAACCAAACTTTATTTTTGGACTGTTTTAAGTCGTCTTCGGCTTATGCATGTATAAAATGAAGCTTAACTTAACTAATTTACTATCTAAATAAGTGATTTTGTTTTGTTTAATTGTATTGATTGACTGTATTAAAATTATGATTAGTTGTAAATTACAGTAGACCCCCCATAACATGGTAGATACACTCCGTGTTTTATGAAATTCATGTTGTACAAGTCCATAAATACATGAGTCAATCACAGCCTGGCATGTATGCAGTTTACGGACTACGGCTGTTTGAAAAGTTTTCTTCCATAAAATTAATCAATTCTAGACTAATTTGACTCAACATTTCCAAAACACGTATAATTTTTTTGGATTAATCCATATAAACTATGCTATAAACAAAAAAATTGTAGGATTACTTACTGAGTGTGCAGCATTCAACGACGCCATTGCTTAAGCTTGTTTTCGTCATGGAGCGGTGCATCAAATGGCGAGCACATGTTCCCTGATAAATTATTTTTCTGCAAAAAATTTGCTGAACTTTGTAGACATCATTAATATAAATATAATTTTTATGGCCATTAAATAATAAATGGTTTTTAGTAAGTCCGCTGCTCGTTTAAACTCAACTGTTTCTGCAATATCTGCTATTGGTCTAGATTTGACCAATCCTGTTGCAACACGAGTCGGGGATGATGTTTTACCATATTTTACGAGTTTCTTTTAGCATGTTTATACGAATACAGTCGCAATTATGAATACATCCTTATGGTATAAATTTATGATATAAATTACAAGGAATATAATTGATCTTTTCATATTGAATATTTTAATAATTGCAATTAGTACAAAAATCATTGACTGGACAGTTAGAAAAATTATAAAATTTTAGAAAAACTTTAATAATAATTTTATGTAAGTGTAACTAAAATACAGCCTAAAGAAATCCAGCTTTTACATATTTAATTTCTACAAATATCATGCATAAGATATTGTATTAAATGTATTTCTGTGTACACATTTAGGAGATATACTCGGAGTTGCCATCAATAACATGGAACAGATTCTTCGTCTGCCTTATGGATGTGGCGAACAGAACATGTTGACTTTTGCATCGAATGTCATCATAACAAATTATCTCATTCGGTCTCAACGTCTGACTAATTCCATCAAAGACAAAGCAATAAGATTCCTTCGATTTGGTAATTCCATCCTAAATTTTTTTATTTAGTTTCCTATTAAATTTTGAATCTTAATTTTTATTAATATGTTCTAGGATATCAAAGACAATTAACATACAAGAGAGATGATGGATCGTTTAGTGGCTTTGGTCAGAAAGACAGAAGTGGAAGTATCTGGTAATGTAATTTTGTTAATATTTGTGTTGGTCAAATGGCTCTTTGGTAAGATGTTAGCTTGCTGCCAAAGTTTGAATCAGTTCTAGATATCTATAACTCAGTGGCGTGCCGTCATTAGAAGCGTTGGAAGCGCCGCCCCTCCCTCGTATTCTCTAAAAAATAAATAAATATTAATTTTAATTATATGAAAATAATCGCACAATATTTTATTATAACCGCATTATGTATCTTATTACAAATTTCTATACTACACGTGGAAAAAAAATTGCTATTGTATATTAGAATATTAGTGGCGGAGTGGAATCTCCTGTATTTTCAGATTACGAAAAGCCAGATTTGCGCATGCGCTTTACAGAGCACCAACCTCACCCGGTTTAGCCGGTGGAAGCCTACGACCTTGGGTGAAAGCTGCACACATATAAAGATTCCAATTCTATCAAGGACCGGTTCTGGGCTGTTAGCCGCCTGCCCACTAGATATTTCGATTACGTGAATAACGAGTAGATTTATAACTTAACCCAACCGATAAGAATTTACTGGTATGTTTTTACGATAGTTCTGTATAGTTGACAGGAGTTTAAAAAATCCATTAAAATATTTGATATATTTATTCCGCTCTCCGATTTTATATTACTCACGGATTTCGATGTTAAACCAGTGATATTACGATTTCGTACATCCCATCTTTAAGGGGATGTAGAAAAAAACGTGTACAATTCTTGTATAATGTTAAAAAATTAACCGTTACTTCGACAGCGTCATTTACAACTAAATTTAATGAATGAGAGAGATGCACCAGGTACAGAAAAGGCTCTAGAATTTATTTTCCTTAAATTTACGATTTATGTATCCGTTGTCGTAAAAATTTGTCTTTCCACTTTTTTCCCGAGACTACAAATATTCGAGTACAAAGTAACTGGTTTCGACTTATTTCTACTTAAGAAGTAGTTAAATAATTAAGCGATTAGGGAATTGGGGACGTAAACAAAACCCTGATGAAAGAGCCGGAATTTTACTTAAACAAAAGCCTAACCGGACCAATATCTAGCCGAGTACAGTGGGACTGATTTCTTCGTAATATTAGATGTAATAAAGACAGAAATTTTTCCAGTTCAATGAAAGTGAGTAAAAGTTGTAAATTTTGGAAATTTCCGTGGACACCTGGTCTTAAAACGAATTACAGTAGTTAGAAAACAAATGACTTTTAAGTTTAACAAATTTAGATTTTTACAGCTATGATGAGAAACGTTTAAAATTTACAACAACCCTGTCGCGTCCTTTGAGATATACTAGTGATGAGACAAAAGAGACATTAACCGGTATCGGCACCCTCGGGATTTGGCAAGCATGCACCGCACCGCACACCTACCAAGACCGTCTCTGATTCCATCCACGAGCCACTGGTAGGGAGCAATTTTAACTAGGTGGATTGTTTTAATATTTAAAAAGTAAAGACTATTTTATGTTATTTTTATGTACGTTTCTTCACAAAACTATATTTATAATTTTCTTTAAAAGTATATTCATACAATTGAATATTTTGTACCAGGTATGTATAATTGTATATCATCACACATTTTATTTTAACAAGTAAGTTTTTATAATTTTATTTTTAATTTTAGCCCTTATATTATAGCTAGCAATTTAGAATGTAATTGTGATATCGAAAATTTATTTCAAAAAGTTTTGGCTCGAGACCATATAATGAAAAAGAAAAAATTTGTTCGACATTTTCATGATAAAATTTATGAAGATATAAAATGGCTTTGTGGATGCATAAAAATGCAAAATTTGTTTTGTTGGCCTTGCCTACTATTTTCAAATAAAATTAGTGTGTAGAATGAGATTGGCTTTGACGATTTAAATAATTTGAGTAAAGCTGGCAAAAGACACGAAAATCCTAAATCTCGCATCGATTCTTTCGTAAAATTGAAGCAATTTGGAAATCAAAATAGAATAGAATTTAACATTAGTACACAATATAAAATATATATTGAAAATTATAACAAGATAGTTACGGCTAATAGATATATTTTAATTAGTAGATGTTATCGAAGCGAGAATTGGCATTTAGAGGGCGTATAGAATCTATTAAATCTAATATAAGAGAGTTAATTATATTGAACTTGCTTATTTATTAAGTGCGATAGATAATCTATTAATTAAAAATACATTTAGAGAAGTCTGCGGTTTTTACTGGCTTATCGAACAAACGAATACGAATGGACCCTAGACTATTGCTGACTGATTGCCCCTGGAAGTCGGCTTATTATAGAAACACAGCTTCCCTATCATAAAATGTCACGGCACGCCACTGCTATAACTTAACATATGTAATATGAGCAATGTTTGCTAATGATATTGCAAGTCAGGACCATCTATAATGGCAAAACTACAGCCAGTCACTAGTCTTAATACAGCAATGCATTAGTATCAAATAATCATTATCAACAATCTTACTGGCTATCTAACTTATTGTTTCTTTTAATTTTAATAGGTTGACAGCTTTAGTGACCAAATATTTTTATGCTGCAAGAACATTAATTGACATAGATGAAGATGTCATTGAGAAAGCAATGCAGTGGTTGGTTCAAAATCGGAATTCTGACAATTCATTTGAAGAAATAGGTGAAATTCATCACAGACCAATGCAGGTAAAATTTCAATTTTGAAAATTTATTGGTTGATAAAATTAATTAATTTTAAAAAATTTATTTGGTACATGGCATGAGAATTATTGTATGTATGAGGGTCATTCTAAAAGAAAAGAACGTTTTGATCTGACGAGTCACGCAGTTCTCCCACCACCCCCCACTGCTGCGTCATGGACCTTCCCTTTTTTCACGCCAGTCTGATGCTAACAGAGAGCCGCAAAGATTGTTTACTGTTTATAGTGTGACTTTGAAATGTGTGACAAAATTAAAGATCCCACCAAATGTGAGGTTCATAGCATAATATGCTTTTTGAATGTGAAAAAAGTCCACTGTATTGAAATTTACAGACAGATAACCTAGGTTTATGGTCATGTGAGGAATGAAGCTTCAGTTCGAAAAAAATGGCAGGGATTGTCATCCACAGGCATTGTACTTCAGGATAATGCACATCCGCATGCTACAGCATTGACAAAGAACTTGCTTCAGCAGTTTAAGTGGGAAGTTTTTGAACATCCTCCTTATAGCCCGGACTTGGCTCCAAGTGATTACCATCTTTTCCCAAAATTGAAGGACTTTTTGGCTGGGAATCACTATGGAAGGGACAATGAACTGAAAGAGACTATTAATGACTGGTTCAAGAACTTGGCAGTAACTGAGTGTGCAGAAGACATAGAAAAGCTGGTGATATGCTATGACAAATGTTTAAATTTTGTATGGTGACTATGTAGAAAAATAGCTAAGGTATCATGTGTTGTAAAATAAGTTTTGTTTCATTATCTTAAATAAAAATATCTAGAAAAACAAATGTTCTTTATTTTTAGAATGACTTTATAGAAAATCCTATAAATTCTTTGTAGGAAAAATATCAGGAAAATTATGAAGAAATTTTAACACGGGAGTAATAAATTACCCAACTTCACTGCCTGTAACCGGTTTTGAACCCCATTAGGTTTGAAAACGTTTGCAAAGTCCTCTGCATTGGAGAGGAAAATTCGTTTAAAATAAAATTTAAACTGTTTAGTTTTCTGTATATTTTTTAAAATTTAAATTTAGTAATTTTATTTTTAAAAACAATTTTAAAATTTTTGTTTTCAGGAAAATAAGAATGCTTTGAGTGCTTTTGTACTGATATCACTTCTTCAAAACGGAGTAAGTTGATATTATTTGTATCAAATGAGATTTAATATTAATTATATATGAAATATTGAATTAATGCAATTGTTGCTTTGATGCTTTTTAACCTGGATCATAAAATGTCCTCTCTACACATGTGGTGACAGTGTCAGGAAAGTTAGAGTCCTGAGAGGACCTACATCAGAATGACAAGGAAACAACAAAGTTCTAATACAGATTATTGAATTTTGACTTGGTAATGTCAAAAAACTACCATGAATTTTGATCTTAAGTCCTGTATAGTAGTGCTTAAGATCACAACTGCCACAACTCCAAGCATATTTGCATTTTCCAAAAAACACAAGAAGAGTTTTCTGCAATTGGTGGTTGATAAATCAGCCCTCCCACTATCTACATTGAGAGGATTCTTAATAGTTTTGTTACATAACACCTCCAATCACACCTTATGTTTATGAGCTTGCTGACTGAGGGGAGAATCTTGAGTTTCACGTCAAGATGGACAAAGGCGTAATTCGTATATGGGTGGTGGTGGCGGAGAAACTGATGCTAGGCATCTTTACAAAATCCCATTTATTTAAAATGAAAGATTTGCTTACATATTTTAATACAAAGATTTTTCCATGAATGGCAATTGCCAACAAGAGAATTCTTTCAGATAACTGTTGATGGCTTGTCCTGATGGATATCTGACAGTAGTCCCGGGACAGTGATGAGATGTGTTCAGCAGGTGGGTGAACAAAACACAGCATACACTGGATAGAGATGATGGGAGGAACTTGGGGCAATATTGATGTCACTCGAGAAAAAGGTTAATGTGTCTGAACTGGTAGCACAATTCCTAGAAAAACTGCAATTTATTCAACCTTGAAATCTGGGGGTTTTGTAAGATTTTTGTCCTCAATTGCCCATTCTGATTGGCTGCTTTTCCTCATTCTCACTTTCCAAGTGGTCAATCACTTGTTACTATGTGTAACGGGATCCCAACTTAGATTGCAAGAGAGGTCAAAATCTAAGTTGAATTTGATCTCCCAACTAGAGATGGTTGATCTTAGAACTTAGTCTTACATTGTTTATGACTTCATATTGCATTTTCATATAAACAAAAATCTGTGTCTGGCTTCTATTTTTTTTTTTGTTACAAAAATAATTTTAATGTGAATTTTAGTGAAGGTTTGGACCTGTCCAGAGCCTCACATGTTGTGGAAGGTCTTGTTGTACTTCTGCAAAAGCTTTACACTCTTAGTTTGGGAACGCATATACACTTTACTATGTGTGAGTTTAGGACTTTTTTCTCCTTCCATCAGAGTTGAACCATGCTTTTGTGAGTATAGGATTAAATTTATAGTTTGACTGAAAGCATTATTTATTCTTCTTGTATTTAATGCTTTTATATTTATATGTGAAGCAAAAACCATTTTTTCTTTTTAATAATTTATCCTGATCACTCTTTAAGAAATATGTTATTTACATATATAAATAACTAGCTTACCCATCGCACATTGCTGCGATCTCAGAAGAAACGAAATGCAAGCAAACTCGTAATGATAAAATTAAATTTTCATTTTATCATTTTTATTGAAACTTATTATTATTATTATTCATTTTCATCGGGAAAATATTTCAAAGTGTTGTTTCAATTCTATTTATTTATTGGAGTGCTCGTGGATACATGATATTTTTTGTTTTTCCGTCTGGTGCGTACACGAATAAATCGGAAGGTTTTCCGACGCGTGAGCCGGCCACATACAGTTGTCCATGCGAGAAGCACGGATTCTCCAAATTTAGCCCACACACTTGCAGCGATTGTCAAAAGCGCGATATTCCCCATTTATATATATATTTTTAAATCCTTTATAATTTTAATTATTTAATTGCTCCTTCCTCTCTTCCTTGGCATGTTGTGAAATTTCTGATAGTTGGATAATAAACCGTTTTATTGTAATTTGTCTTTTTAAATTATTTTGAGTCGATATTAAAATTTGGAAAAGGGGGGATACCTAGATCGGTAAAATACGCGAATTTCTTCCTACAACTTCGGTTGTTGTTCGGGGTACAGTTAAGGTTTTAGAAGTTCGAGCGAATACATAATTAGCAATAAAAAAAGTTGAAATAAAGTGATTAAACAAAAATTATTACAAATATCGTAAATAACAAATGCATATATAGAGATATTTTTTGAAAGGGGGAAATGGTCTTCACAATTTGAAATCGATCTAACACACTGTGCGCGAATGCTCGTGTAAACGCGCGCCATCTATCGTAGGATAAATGTACTTCGCGGGAGTGTATTAAAAAATTAAAAAAACTTTCCAAAGTTTTATGGCAATCGTACTATGCCACAAACCTTCCCCAGAGTATATTAAACAACTTCCCAAAGTTTCACGGGAATCGGATAAACGGTGTGGTAATGCATGAAGGACATAGGACACACACACAGACACATTCATTTTTATATATATAGATTATTATGTTTCTGCAAATAAAAAATGGAGAGGAGGAGGATTTTATTAATACTATCATACTATTGTCCTTCATTCTCCTTGCATGACTTTTCAATAACTGTAAATTAAGCAAGGAGGGGAAAATATGCAAAAAGTTCTCAATATTGTTCAGTATACTGTTCCTGGAAAGGGCAACATAAACAGCTTTTTAAATATTGTAACTTCTTAATTTAGTAAAAAGCAGATAAATGGTAACAAATAAACTATTAATTCACTCTTGTAATTAATAAACATGAAAATTTACACTTTCCTCTCAATTTCCAGCATTCACTGTTTAAAAAATAAACCTAGTAAATTTTTGTTTACAAAATAGTTCCAGCTTTAGGATTAATTTTATTATTTGCCTGAAGTTCCTGTGTGATAATTATGATTAAGCACAAATTTTCTTTAAATAACTTATGTTTTTATTACTATAATAACAAATAATTTGAAGTATCCTTTATTAAATAACAAATTTAACTTTTTAAAGGCTGAACAAAACTATTCGACGGTAATAAAAGACATTGGAAATTATCTTGGTGAACAAGTGCATAGCTCTAGAGATTCTTATACAATGAATATTATTAATTATGCATTAAGTCTTCAAGGAGATCCACGACATGCTAATGTTGTAGAAAATGGAATTAACAAAATGGATGGACTTGTTAAAAAATCAGGTTATCTTTTGCATTAAATATATATACATAAAAAGACATATTATTTATTACATAAACTAACAAGAAAGTTAATTTGTTCTGATATTTACTAAACTAACTTTTAAATTTTGTATTTAAAATAGATAAAGGAGATAAGAGTTATTGGACAGACTCGGAAGAAAAGATTAATGTTACGGATAAACAATCAGACTATTTCTATTTACAACATTCCCAAGACATAGAAATGACTGCATATGCTTTACTAGTTTATTCACGAAAGGGTGAGTTTAATAAAGCAATACCTGTACTAAAATGGCTCGTTTCCAGTCAGAATGAAATTGGAGGTTTTACGTCAACACAGGTAATTTGATTTGTATTAATAATTTTAGACAAAAATACAGTCTGTTCCTGTAATAAAAAGATTATGCTTGTCCAATTTGTTACAGGATAGCATAGTTGCACTACAAGCATTAGCAGAAGTTGGTTCAATAATGTCCTCGACTGCAACGTCCATCAATGCAAAATTTAATTATGGAGATGAAAGAAGTAAAAATATAAGAATTAACGAACAGAATATAATGAACTTGCAACGAATTGATGTAAATTTTTTAACTTAATATTACATAGATTTTTTGATATTCAATTAGTTAATCATCTTGATTATTAAAATGCTACATTAATAATCATAACAAGAATTTTTATGCTTTTACATATATTAAGACAGATTTGTCAAGAATTTTTTAATCATGATGCATTTAAATGAAAATGAGAATATGGCTGGAAAATTGCACAACAATGCTTGTTTACATATTTTCCATTGTCCCCATAGTTATAACCAGCATTTTGGATATGAGATTCTACACTATTTTCCATACAATTTAGATTTGTCACTGTGCAACTTCCATATTTTCAGGTTCCATATTAGCCAAGAAGCAGCACCAGCTCAATGAGTGAGGCAATAGTGACTGCGTGGCAAAATAAGCTGTCAAATATGTTCAAAAGATGAAAAAATAATAATAAGTCAAATTCAATAAAGTCTCAAATATATTTTAAAGTTGTTTAAATAGTTCAAGGAAGAGTCCCAGCACTTTTTTTTTATTTGTGGTTTTAGGTCCTTTACCACTCAGAGAGCACAAAAAGACCAGAGAATGTTGTATTTACAAATACAACATTCTGTCTGTGTTGGTTAGTAGATGGGATCCCAAGATGGGCTCATAATTGCCCCATATAGTGTCATAAGAAATCACTAGTCCCTTATTAGGGCTTATAATAATATGTGTATATGTTGTGTTTCAAATTTTATTCTGCATAGTATATATTATGTTTATGCTATTACAACTTACCATGGTCAATTATTTAATAAGAGGAAGAATAGATGGATAGGAAAGTTTGCATTATTTAACCAACTAGACCTAACCAATGTTTCTGGGTAACTCACAGACCCCATTTGGAAAAATAGGTGGAGGAAACCCAGAAAACTCCACCTGACCAGCTAGGGGAAAAAATCAAAAATCCAGTTCAGAAACCCAACCGAGTAGAGAGTGCTTAATAATGACATAGAGCAACAAAACAAAGGGGATGCTGGAGATTACTACCAGGTGAAAAGTAGATATAATGTAACTTCTTTGTGCTCACCGGGGTGTGTATAATAAAAACATACTTATTCGTGCCTCTAACCAGTGCATATAAATACAAAAATAAACAACTTTGTAAAAACAAACATTTTCCGAACACCTTCCATGTCCTTCTTCAGATAAAACGGCTGGATTCCTTTTTCTAAAACACTGTCACGCAATTTTAAAAAGAAAAATTTGAACGACGATTCGATTGTGTGATATCCACTGCGCATGCGTTGTATCTGTTGTGTCCCCACCATTCAGAATCGCATTTACTCTTCTGTTACGTGTCTGATGCGCTATTTTTATTATGATCTTTACATGTCCTCGTGCATCCTCCTATACCTACCACATCCTTAGTAATCATTATGTAATAAGGCTTGCCAAGCTAACGAAAGAGCCATTTCTTCTTGGGAGTTAATGCACGTAGATGTAGTGTGCACCTTATATATTTCTATTACTTCTAGCCATTTGAGGTGTTCCATGCATTTTGTTTTGACTATTAACGATGTTCCTGCAAAGTCTACATTGATGCCCGGTTCTGACGCATAAATTGCAAGTGACATGGTGGCTCTGTTGTATTGTATACTGCTTTGTGTTCCTTAATCCTGGTCCCCATTGAGCGTTTTGTTGATCCTATGTAGATCAAATCCCTACCGAATCTCTATCACTCACCAGGATTTGGTATCTGGGGTACCTGGGGACCAGGATTAAGGAACACAAAGTAGTATACAATACAACAGAGCCACCATGTCACTTGCGATTTATGCGTCAGAACCGGGCATCAATGTAGACTTTGCAGGAACATCGTTAATAGTCAAAACAAAATGCATGGAACACCTCAAATGGCTAGAAGTAATAGAAATATATAAGGTGCACACTACATCTACGTGCATTAACTCCCAAGAAGAAATGGCTCTTTCGTTAGCTTGGCAAGCCTTATTACATAATGATTACTAAGGATGTGGTAGGTATAGGAGGATGCACGAGGACATGTAAAGATCATAATAAAAATAGAGAGAAGAGTAAATGCGATTCTGAATGGTGGGGACACAACAGATACAACGCATGCGCAGTGGATATCACACAATCGAATCGTCGTTCAAATTTTTCTTTTTAAAATTGCGTGACAGTGTTTTAGAAAAAGGAATCCAGCCGTTTTATCTGAAGGACATGGAAGGTGTTCGGAAAATGTTTGTTTTTACAAAGTTGTTTATTTTTGTATTTATACGCACTGGTTAGAGGCACGAATAAGTATGTTTTTATTATAGTAGTTATAATAATAAGAACAGATCCTAGAAAACAAGTGACTTCACCACACTGTCTCCAACAGGTGTGTAGTACTGTGTGGTGTGTTTTGAACTAAACTCTGGAATTGGAAAAACTTATAGTTAGTACCTAGCAGAGTGCTGAAAGGAGCCCTTCAGGAGGAGAGGAAGAGAAACAAACATAAAAGGTCAGACAATAGCAGCAGTGGATAGGTGCAGTGGCCCACTAACTCCATGTCAAAAAAAAGGGTGCCCACAGGTGAAAAAAGGCCATGATAGGTGAGATGGAAGAGCCTGTTGCCGACAGTAGACGGCAATCCTGGAGCAGAACTGCCGGAGTGCCAGCACTAGAAGTGCTCTCTATTAGAAACTGGAAGCAGGGATAGCAAAAATGGTTGTCTCAGGTGCAGGTTCACTTCTTGGCAGTGAACCTGCACCTTCTCAATGGTAAAAAATTGTTATATCATTTTTCAAAACCATTTTTCACCATTTCAGCAGAATTGAATACTTTAATTTTAAGAAAAATCACTGTCAGTATTAATTCATGTGCTGTAATTCTCCAGTACAAATTCAATTTTATTTGAATGCTCAATATATAATTGTTAATTTATATTTTTGAAAATTAATGAATATAAACTTACAGTTGCCAGCAGAAACAGAGTATACAGAAATTGAAGTGACTGGTGTAGGAATGGGTGTAATTCAGGTATGTTATTTGACAAAAACAAAATGCTTTATGTTCATTTTTGTAATCAAAGCTTTAAAAATCCTAGGTTTCCTGGTCTTTTAATTTAGCCGTGTCGGGAGAGACTCCTGCATTTTTCCTGAATGCCCTTCTCGACAAGACTTCAACCGAAAGTTATCTTCAACTTAGCATATGCACTCAGTAAGTATATTGTGTGCATATTACTAATATGTAAGAAGATAAGTGGCTAAAAATGTTTTGACTATCAATGGTATTTGTAAAGAATTATTTTAAAATATAATTTTACCATTATAGAAGATAGGAAAAATTTTAGATAGGAAAAATTTATAAAAATTAGATAGGAAAAATTTATAAAAATTTTCCTACTAGTTTTATTAAAATAACTTCTAATTTTGGAAAGTTTAAATTTAAATATAAATAAAAATAAAAGTCTGTTTCTTAAATAAATAAATATGGTACCATATTCATTTATCTAAGAAATAGACTTTAATAGTAAATGAAAGGTGTAAAATGTACTATATACTAGGTGTTTTTTAAAATTATTTTCTTATAAGATGTTACTTTCTATTTAACAGTAATAAGAAAAGTGCTACTTGCCATATCATTTAAAAATTTGAGTTTTAAAACAAATTATAAAAGTGCACATTTAAATACTCAATAACAATGAATGTCAAACAGTCATGTACAAAAAAAATTAATAGCTGCCGTTGAATAGTAACTGTGGCTATTATTTGAATAAAACCAGTAATCAAAGATGTGACAAACCAATATATTATCAAAACATATTTATAATTTGACAATAACTTTGACTGGGACAGATTGTCATTCAATGAAAAGCTTGATTATGGCTAAGTCATTGAGAATTTTATCCTATTAAGAAAAAGAAAACCTTAGTTGAGATTCATAAAATCATGATTCAGTGAATCTGTTGTGAGTTTCATAGATAATCTCAACTGAAAAATTAGGCACTCTAATGTTAAAAATGTCAATGCTTCTATATTTTAAAGTGCATTAAAAAGTTGAACATAACCAGGTATGCCACTGCTTCAGATTATCATTGTAAGAGGGTATTGAGTACAGATTTATGCATAAAATTACTTATGTAGATAAATTTAACAAAGCTTATGCACATACAACTCCTAGACAAAAAATCAGAATATTCACTTAACTGAAAGTTTAGTGTACATTTTCTCATGAACAACACAGAGTATGATACTTTTTTCAACACTGCATAAGCAGTGCTTATGTATATTTATTATATCCATTAATTAGACAAATTAACTCAAATGTTTTTTGTTACAAAAAATGAAATGACAAAAAATAGAATAACAGTTTGACCATGACTAAAAATTAGAATATTAGCTAAATGTGGGTTAAATATAGGAAATACAACAAAATAAACTTAATATTTTGTGGCATCATCATTTGCTATAATTACTACTTGCAATCTGTTGGGCATGGTGCAGATTAGTACTGCATTCATTTCTGGTGATGCAGTTCCAAATGTGTCAAATGAATTTCACTAGTTCCTCTTTAAAAGTTGGACACCATTCATTAAATCATCCTTTCATGACTCCCCACAAATTTTCAATGGGGTTTAAGTCTGGGGAATTGGCCAAGGCAGGATTGCAATCTTTCGTTCTTGTAACCAATGTATCATCGACTTCGCAGTATGAGAGAGTACCCCATCTTGTTGAAATAGAAATGTTTCCTCAACTAAATCCTTTGTCATAAATGGTATCACAATGGTCTCTGATATGTTTGTGCATTGACACGTTCCTGAAGAATGCACAGTTGTTCTATGCCGTTAGTACTCATGCACAGTGGCGGGGCAAGACCTAAATTTGATGTGGTCGAGGTACATTTCATGAGACCCTCTGGTGGTGCAAGAAGACAGATTTTATAAAATAAAAAACAGTTGAAACTGTCAAATTTTTATTCATAAAAATGCAAACTATATTCTTTGACTAACATCAAATTCTAAATCTAAATTCTAAACTGAGCATTTCGTTTAAAACCGAAGCACAATCACTGTGTGTGTCTGATTGTTCGGTTTGATTTTTTAAGCTTTTGAAGCATTCAACATCATCATCAAATTGCAATAATACAGCCTTCACTGCCTCGATTCTGTTTTCCCACCTTGTGTCTGATAAACTCTTCATAGTAAGCTTTAATTTGCCTTTGATTAATTCCCAGCATTTGCTGGAACTTGAAAATAGCAAATGAATTTTCTGAAAAAAACCAAAAAAATGTTTTTGTTACCACAGAAGAATTAGCTGTGTCTACCAACAGCAGGGTATAAAAAAATGCCCTGGGATCTACAGATGAAGTCAAATTACTTTAAAGACGAAAAAAATTTTTTTTAGAAGTAGAATTATCTGTGTTTAAATTAGTCCATTCAAAAAAATGAAATTGCAGATTTGTATTATTCCATTATTATTGTTTGTTTAATTGCATATTTTCAAGAGAAAATTCAATTTCATTCCTATACCTTAACACTAACGAAAAAAATTCAATTTTAATAGTGTTTATTTTCTATGTCACATAAATATGAATATACAGAAATTACTATTCTCATTTTTTTTCTTTTTTTAAGAATTTTGAAATCATGTGGTATAATGTGTGTCTTGATTGATATGGTTATATATTATTTCAATGTATCTTAGTAATTTAAATATTTAATGTGACAGTGTTTTAGAAAAAGGAATCCAGCCGTTTTATCTGAAGGACATGGAAGGTGTTCGGAAAATGTTTGATTTTACAAAGTTGTTTATTTTTGTATTTATACGCACTGGTTAGAGGCACGAATAAGTATGTTTTTATTATAGTAGTTATAATAATAAGAACAGATCCTANATATAATCCATGGCCTTATACCACACAAAATTTCTAGAAAAAATAAAACCTTTGCATAATCCTCCCCACCATATACTGTGCCTTGTGCCTATGGAGCAACAGCTGTTCTATATGTATGGGTTTGTAATTGTAATTCAAAATCAACATGTAATCCATTTCCCTTTTCAAATTTTCTTTTAAATGGTTAACTTGCTGATTATATGTATGAAAATATGGTAATTCAATAAAGCTAGTTTGATATATTGATGTTTGATCTGAAGGGATGACAAGTTGTAATCCCTCTGTTATACTTTCATTAACTTCTCTCAAAACTTTGGTTATGATAATTTAAAAAAATTTATTTCTATTTTTTAAGTCTTGATTTAATATATTTATGTGATTCTTAAGAAATTGAAGGTTAGCAATTGTATTTTTTAAGTTAACTGATCTCTAGCCAGCAGTAGGTAGCCTTTCATCAAACAAGAGGCTAGCCAGCTGACAAGCAGCACACATTGCTCCTTCATTGTATATAAATGTTGCCTTTTTGATTGTTTATGTATGTTACTGTGAAAGACCGAAATTAGAGAATGTCGACACATACAAAATATGTCGGTGAAAGATAGAATATTTGGTTATATTATTATACATTCGAACAATTGCCAGTGTATGTCGACAAGCACAGATAAGCTTTGATGGAGGTTGAAACAACAACCAAGAAGCCGATGTCGACAGAGAGGCAACAGTCTGTCGACAAATCCTTTGTGGCTAGCTGGAGGCAGGACAAGGTTTTTTTTATCCCTTGAAGTGGGGATCAGTTTGTCAGATCAAGTGGCAAAGGATAAGAGGAGGCGACGTTAAGGCATCGGTGATATCTGAATAAAAGATACTATTAACAGATCAGTTCATAATCACATAATAACGCAATCAGTTTGTAATTTGTAAAGAAAAGTTACTTTCTATAGATGAGATTTCTTCTCAAGAAATATTGCTGAGAGAAGCAGCTGCAGCTAATTCAGAAAGTGGAGGGCAAGGCTATACATGCTATCATTGCAAAAAAAAAAGTGCTCCACGAATAAATGCAGTTGCAAAAGCAAAGGACTCTTGTGAAATACAAAGTGCCACAACAGTTTAAGTTGTTGCAATAAATAAGATGGTATAACATTAATCACATAATATATGTGTAAGTTTACTATTGTGTATTATTTTTCTTTTCTGATTAAGAATGTACTGCTTGTTTTAGGTTCAACAGTTTATTTACATGTGTTGTTACTTAAGCTTTCTCCTATTTTGACATATTAAAAAGTTGCATTTTTGTCTTAGTGTAATAAAAATATTTTTATTTAACGTTCATCATCAGTGCATGCCGAATGTCAACATTTGCCAGTGTAAGTGAGAAATAATGATATTTAGCAAGTATTTCGTACATACCCAAAACGACTGTGTGAATGCTGACATTCACTGGAGAATTTCAGCATTTGTCAGATATCGGTCATTCACAGTAACATGTATATTAAAACAGAACAAAAAGGAGTAATATAATTGTTCGTATATCTTTTGCAAAGAAAAGGAAAAAAAAGAGTATAGACATTCAAATGTATTTTCTTTGTTGTATACATATCTGCTCTGTAACTTTCATCAAATAATTTTAAACTGAAGTCTAGTTTACCTTCTTAGCATACAGACAGACACACTGTTTTGATGGTATATTTGTCTTGATACTACTTAGGGGATAACTTGACACTATTGAATTGCATTATTTTCTCACTTTTGTCATTTATCCTGGAGTGAGAAGACATTTAATTTTCAATTTCTATGAATTATACTCTGGGGTGGTTGTGATATACAATCACCATACATCAATGTATGATTTGTCTACGTAAAAACATGAAACATGAATGAACCTAGCCTATCTATAAATAAGTTAATTATGGAATATAAGAAGATAAGATTTATGTTAAAAAGATTTAATTTGTCTCAGGATGTGTCAGAGAGATGAGGAAGAATGGAACAATGCCAAAAACTCAGGTGGTATGTTTACATAAACATCAAATTTGGGAAAAGATGATGGAAATGAGGGAGAGGGAAGGTCAACTCCATAGATAGTTGTACCTTACATGGTTCCATGTGTGCATCAAAAGAAGTGGCATAGTCACCTGTTTCATAAAATTAATAGTTTGATGATTGGCCCAAAGGAGAATGCTCTAAACCAGAATTGGACAGAAGGAGAATGCTCTCTTTGTTTGAATAAAAAGGGAAGCAGAAGGAAATGAGAAAAAGCTCCTCATTCATTTTCCTGTGAAATCACACACTTTGTATAGAGTGGATGGAGACTTCTTTCCATCATCATGATATTGTTGGCCCAATTCAACAAACTAGATAGGAGAAAGTGACCAGAACAGCAAAATATTATCTCATTCTGTTTCTTCTCTGATAAATTGCAACTTAATCTGTAATGTTTTTTTCTTTTATCATTTTTTCATGAAAAGCTAGATGAGATTTGATTTTGTGTTTCATCTACATCATTGTCCTATGTTGTCTGCTTGTGAAAAGTTAGTTATATTAATGTTTTCCCTTTTGTAAATAACTCTGTTCCTGCACTTTAGAGTGATACAGACTGTTCAAAGTGGATATATGAGACAATCATAAATGATTGGTCAGTGAAGGTTTGGCCATTGAACAGAAATTACAGTAAGACCCCGCTTAATATGGGGAATGCATTCCTAGACAACAAAGTGCTAAATGAAACAGTGTGAAACAAGGTCTTTTTAACATAGAGTAAATAGGGATAGGAGAACACGCGACCGAAAATAAGCAAATTTTACTTCAATTTTAAGTTATATTATTATACAAATCAATATAAAAATATGTTAAATAACACAAACATATGCACACAGAAATGCAAAGTTCATTTTTTGTGAGGAAAGTCCTGGATTTTCCGAAATTTTCTTTTTTGCAATAAAGTCCTGTAGTTTCATTTGTCACTTTTTTCTTTCCTTAAGCAAATGTCAGTAGCAGATCACATCCAAATGACTCATTTTGCTTTTGCACTCCTTTCAAAATCTGGATCATTTGCTACAATTTGATCAACGATTTCAGTTATCGTTACCAAACTTTTATTAAGGAAATCTGTAGAGAAACTTTTTGGGTTCTTTGTTTTCAGAATCTCTATTTTCCAGTTCTACTTGAATTCCTCATTCTGCCAGTTCTTGAAGGTCATCATTGGTAAGGCTCTCACCAGAAACCTGTTATAATTCCTCAATATCCTGCTCGTCTACATCATCCGCTGTATTGATTAGGTGGAGTTTGGTCAACCTAACCATATAGCGATAGGCTCTTCTCATTGAGAATTCTTGGATACCTTCAGCCATAACTTCCTCCACACTTCGTTCATGCATTTATCAGTTAATTCTTGCCAAGCAAAGCTGATATTGCCTATGGCATCCATGATGATATATTTTTTTTTTTCAAAATTGCACCAAACAAATATAGATTTAAAAAAATACGCCTTTTTGCCACCTTTTTCTGACTGTTTCATGTTCGTAAATAATTGTATTATATAGGAATCAATGAAATGCCACAATAATTTAAATCAGCGTAAATTTTGAGTTTTTTTTCAAATATTGAATCTGCTTTAAGTAGAATCTTACTGTATTATTATTAAAAATATTTTACCATTAATTGTATTTGTTTTGGATTGTAGTTACAAGGTAGGAGTCAGCAACATGGCCGTGATGGAGGTAGGGTTGCCATCAGGCTACGAGGCCGACACCGACGCACTACCGAGCATATTGCAAATACCCAGGGTAAAGAAAGTCGAAGCGAATCAAGGAAACACAAACGTGGTTATTTATTTTGATAGAGTAAGTTATAAAGTAATTTTTTAAATTCCATTTTGATTTGATAAATCTACAATATGCCATAACCATGCCATACTGCAAAATTACAATATGCCAAGGACAAAACCCATGCCATGCTGCAAAATTAAGCCACTCCAGTTGTGCAATATAGCATAGGTTTGCTTTTGATGAATGCTAGATTTTCTTCATTTTCATCATGTCTCAAGCAAGAATTCACTCAGTCTTTTTTCAATGAATACCTGAAATCTTAAGAATGTAGGATGCACATTTTTATTTAGACCATCTCAGGTAATGTTCAATTAAACAGTCACTACCCAAATCTTACTTTGCAGATTAGGGCAATGTAAAATTGCCCTAATCTGCAAAGTAAGATTAGACAAATATTCCTTTCTTAGACTAGAATACTGGTCATATTTCAAAAGCTTCATAGAGTTTTTCAAGTATTAATTTACAATAACAGCATTGCAGGAACAAAATAAGATGGCATTTAAGGAGCATCAAAAACATTTTTCTACTATAGTGTGTAATTGCAATGTTAGCTGCAAAAAATGCTACTAAAATTCTACCACACCTATCACAATATATTGTTGGTTTTGGATATCAAATTAAACGTCCAAAAAACATAATTTTTGACGGTATAATCCATCATTATTTAGATCTGTTATAAAACTATGCATACTTCTTCTGTTAATACAGAACTTTAACTTCTACATAGTGTACATTTATTTATGTATCATTTCAGTCTCTCAAATCATTTGTTTAAAACCAATGTGTGACATAGACTCAATGTTATGGTCTTTAAAATTTTGTTTTTCAAACAATTTTATATTTGAGATTTCTTCATAATATATCTGACTCAAACTGCTTTTCTTGGAATTCAATGGAAACTATGTAGAGAATGGGCACATTACTGTTCTTGGGAGTTAATTCCCAATGACATGCATAGCCAACAAATGCTTTAGTTTTCAGAAACTTTTTGCTGGAAATGAAGAAAAACTGCTTTTCTTTTCCTCCAAGAGAGAGGTAAATGAATTATCTTATCTTTAGTAATACAAGTGTAAATATTTTCTAAAAAGAACAAAAAGGCAAAAATTTCCACAATATACTGTATGCTATCAATAAAAATGTTAAATAGGTTTTATTGTTAATTTCTTATCAGGAAATACAAATAATGGTTTTGTTACATTTTTTAAAAATTTACTGTACAGTAGTAGTACTTTATCTACCGTGATATATCGTGTAAGCCAACCACCCATTGGTCACTTAGTAGCTGACTTGGTTATCGGATTGAAGTGCTTGTGTTCAAGTAACTTTTATTTTACTTTAATCTTACACTTTATGCCATAATAATAATAACCCCCAAAGTGCTTTCTTTAAATTAAAATATTTGACCTAATAAGGAAAGAAAAACTTGGCACACAAGGCCATGTATTCATGTAACTTATTAAGATATATTGTTATAATTGTTTGTTTTTCTCTCTAAGTATGTAAAATAAAATAGTGTGTTTTGTTCAGTACTATCCACTAGGAGTCTTGGGACGTATCCCGTGGATAAGGAGACTGCCGTATCCACAAAAGCAATAGTCTCTTGTTTCTTTGTCAACTAAAGCTTTTATAGTTTAATAAATATGAGGAGCATGTGTAATTGGCACTAAAAAGTATTTGTTATAGTGTGTAAGTGGTGACAATATACATTTTTCAGCTGACTAGAGAAGAAGCCTGCGTCACCGTTCCTGCACACAGAACGCACAAGGTTGCCCACCAGAGACCTGTACCTGTAAAAATCTATGATTATTATAATTTAGGTAAGATAATGATAATTTATATTCCTGTAAATTGTTACCTGTATTTTTACATCAGTTTATAAATCTCTCTTGTAATTTTTTTTGATTGTATAAGTATATATAGAAAATCCCACATTTTTGATTTAATAGCTTCACTACAATATAGAAATCATTTAAGGAATTAATGATGTGCATTGAATAAAAAATATTAGTATGTAAGAATGTAAGAAAACAATTAATAGCCATTATCAACTTCAGATATGGAAGTAATACATTTTCATTAACTACTATTTAATTACATTATTAATTTTTTTATTATTTGTGTATAAATTTTCTAGTGAAGTGTGCAAGAATGTTTTATCATCCTCATAAGGCCACCTTGTGTGACATATGTGACAGAGACGACTGCAGAGAGGGATGCAAGAAAGAGGAAAAGAAAGACTACTCAAAACTTGAGGGCGATGAGAAGTATACGGGTGGTGGATCAGTCCTCAGACTCTGTGTTTTGCTGATGGTTGGACTATTGACGTTTACCCTCAGGATAGGCAACTTAATGCAGTGATTACATTCTTCTTTCATTTCATTTCATCAACGTGCATAATGTAAATATGTTGCCTAGAGGAATTTTTACATTCACGTGTATATCTCAGGTTTTATTCATGCATTCATAACCATAAAAAAAACTTTCAAATGGAACATTATCTTCAAGTCTAATCTTTATGGAGTAAAAAATGTGAGAAAACTCTGCTCAAACACTTCTTTTTTTAACATCCAACTAAAATACTTATGATACCCTCAGTTTGCACTGATTTTATATGTATATACAAGTAACAGAAAATAAGTAATTTTTTAAATCTATTGCAGCTTGACAACATTTATAGCAGTTATGTTCTTTAATTTGCATATCACACAATCTTAAACTATAAGAGTTGATCAGACATGTTTTACTTTCTCAGTGCTTGCAGGGCAGAGAGAGATGAGATACTTTTTCTTTTGAGTATTGCTGATCCTATAGCAATGGGCAAATGTCTATCATTTTGATTCATTACATAGAATTTTATTGTAAAATAATATAAAAGCTTCATTGATAGGATAAAAGGCATACTGAGGAGTAATAATCTGAAAGAAATGCTAAATGTAAAGCTCAAAGTTTATAAGAGAACAAAACTCATTCATATTTTATTAAAAATTGTTTTATTATCAACAAGTATTTATAATTGTCAAATAAAATTTTATATAACACAGCAAGTTTATTTATTTATTAACTGTTGGTGAGATCGTTGATTTTACCATAATTATGGTTTACGGCATTCTTTAGAAAGTCTATCCACTGTACATCGTCGTCTTGGCAAAAGTGACATTGACTGCAAGAAAGAAGGGATTTTTTTTAAAGGAAGAGTTCAATTGAGAAGCTTTTGTGTAATGAAATTAAGCACTGTTTTATATATTTTCAAAAACAGTAAGTTAAGCATGTAAACGACAGCTAAAAAAATAATAAATGTTTTGACAGAATTCCATTTCAGATAATTTAATGAAAATACACAAATCTCTAATTAGAACTAATAAGTACACAAAGTGATTTTTGGATCACCTTGTATACTTCAGTTGTAGTTAAAAGCACAGGATTCTTATTATATTTACTTGGCATGTTTTATACATATTTAATAAGAGTACTCAAATTAGAGCAAGAAACAAATGATCTAAAATTGAACATCAACAATTTCTTGATCACTTGCTGTTGCAAGCTGCTTTATAAATAATTAATTAAATACAGAATATAGAAAAGGTGTATAAAAAATATACATTGTATTATTTTATTATTTGAGGTATCTTGTGAACTGTTCTAGTCTCCATTTCATTTGGTATTTTTTGTTTTAAGTATAAATGTGCAAACTCAAACAAAGAGACTAATTAAGTTAAAATTATATATAATTATTTCTGAATGCAGAGTTTGGTGCAATAATTACAGCATTTTGCTATAGGTTTAACTATCACCAGACTAGTATAGACGAGAGAGCGCTACCTCAAAATGAACCCCTGTATATACAAAGCAAACAACTTAGATCAATACATCTACAACACAGATTTATCACACTAAAGTGGTTTTTAATAAAGATTTGAGTTTATAGTCATCAGATCACAAACATTATGCAGCAATAATTAAAATTAGATACTCTTCAATAAACTTACACAAATATTTGGATAATTGATTTTACCAATTGTTACTGACTTCATAGCCTAATGTTTTACAATATTTGGCTATTAAGTCAGTAACAGTTTTTGCCCAGAGCAAAGCAAATTATAACCTAAATTTGATAGAGATTTGATGACAAGTGTGCAAGTTGTATGAACAGCCTGAGAAGTTCATGAAATGTGTCACAGTGTACAGGATTCTCCTTGCCCTGGGCTGGCATCACTATCACAAACTGCAGTTCAAAAAAGTATATGCAAGATGGGTGCACAAGCCTGCCAAGAACTGCAGCATATCATTCTAAAAGTGATTTCTTTAAATGTAGCTAATCTATAAAGAATTATAGTGCTTTACAGAATAATAATTTTCTGTATATATCCATGTATATTCAGTTCTTTCTGATGATCTCACATGCAATAATAAATTCAAATTTACCATATATCAGTTATAAATCAACATTTCATGTTGATATAGACTTCATTTAATTAAAATCATTAAATGTAGCTTTTGGGGTGTCTTCACTTCAACGCCAGGTTAAAGACTAATCAAACAACAGAATATAATCCACTAGATCATGGACACAAAAATGGTAGGACATCTCCACATTTATAAAGAGATGTTTGTAAGTACAGTAGAGCGTCGTTTATCTGAATCAATTGGGGACTGGGGTTGTTCGGATAACCAATTACGTACGAAAAAATATATTAATTTATCCCGTGTTGAAATTTTTCTCCGTTGCGTGTTGCTTCGCGTTGAATTTTCGTTGATGTTAAGCCTAACGAAGACTATTGTATCGTTAAAAATTATTTTTTAATTTTGTACAAACAAAATAAATATATTGAAAAATATAAAAACAATAAAAAATTATACTTCAGAAGTTAATTTAGTATCAAAAACGTAAAATATTTGAGTAGCCCAAGATTACAGCATCACAGCACTGGCGAAAATTTAAATTTGTCGACTGGAATTCCTTCGGATAAACGACACTCTACTGTAAGTAAGTTTGGATGTAGCGGGTAATCTCTGAAACTACTCATCTGATTTCAAAAATTCTTTCACCAATATTTAGAATGGAGCTTCAGGTGGACATAGGCTGTATATTATTCCGTTAAACATTCATATAAATTAAAAGATATAAACTAGGTTAAGGCTTTTATGTCCAACAGATGGCACTACCTAAGTTTGCTTTTCTGTGAAAATGAATTAAAGCAGATCATCTTCTATCTATCTATCTATCTATCTATCTATCTATCTAAATAAAAATGTAATGTTCGTTTGTTCCTACCAATTCCTTTGAAATTTTGACACACTGCCGCATTCGAATATGCACGTGTGTTTATATAATATACATGTCGAAATTCCCCCCCACTGAAGGGAGATGGTTAGGATTAAGGCTTACTGTAAAGAACTCTGCTTCTATAAGTAATAGATATGTATATATCCATGGTGTGGTTTACTTTATATTAGTTTTAAAAATATCAATTTTTCAAAAATATTTCCTCAAAATTGATGGAAAAACTTTATGGGTTAATTGTACCTAAATAACCCCCGTTTTTGTGCCTGGACCGCATTTAATCAGAGACAAAGCTTTTATTCATATTCTTTATTTTCTATGCATTTCGGGTGCAATATTTTCTTTAATTTGCATCCCTCTTCAGGATTTTTGCATTTCTATAAATTTGGTAAATTTAATTATTACATCGGTAAATTACTACAATAGTTATACAACGGTTAACTAACCTGTTTAAAAAAACCTGTGTTTTTGATTGCATTTTAATAGTGTACGTCAACAGAATGTACACTAAGAAGGGATTTTTTGATATTCCCCCTGCGGGGGAAAGGGACAGGATTAAGACTTACCGTGAAGAACTTGGCTTCTATTACTATTTTAGATGCGGGTTTTTGCATTTTTGATTGCGTTTTAATAGGGTACATGAAGAGAACGTACACTAAGAAGAAATTTTTCAAAACATTTCCCCCCACTGGGGAAGTGTTATATATTTAGAGCCACAACAATGCGTGGCGTGGTCTGCTAGTCTATATATATAATCAAGATGGGTTGATGATGATAATAAGCGCAGAGACCAAACGGTTAGGAGTTAAAAGTTGAAATTTGGTACACAGTTAGGGTATGTCATGAGAATGCACACTAAGAAGGGATTTTTCGAAATTCTCCCCATGGAGGAGGTGGAGAGGATTAAGGCTTATCCTGAAGAACTTGGCTTCTATTTTACTGTACTATTTTAGATGCAGTATTTTGCGTTTTTGACTGCATTTTAGTAGGTACCACAGAGGATGAAAGAAGTGTATTCCTTAACAGTGGAAGTATTAAGAGAATGCAGCATGCAAAATTTACAGGTGCAGATGCAGTTTTTTGAGTTTTTGCGGGAAATCGAACATATTTTTAGACCCATCTAAAAATTCTCTAATTAGTCTGGAAATGGGGGACCTAATTCTTGCATTCTGTGAAAATGAGTAAGATTGGCTATAATGTAATTATCTTAATCTTCACTATCATAACTTTTTGCCCAAGCAACGCTGGGCTTATTTGCTAGTATTCTAATAACAGGATTCAAAACTTGGATACACTGTTTGATAAGTGGATCATAAGGTATGGGTGTTTGAAGAGGGCAACTTGCAACCAATGTTGCACGAGGGCAGAACATAAAGAAAATTATCACTGGACTTCGAACTCACATTTGAGTTATAAATAAACACTTGGCTTTATTTCCATCATTTTAGTTGATCAACTAAAATGATGGAAATAAAACCAAGTGTTTATTTATAACTCAAATGTGAGTTCGAAGTCCAATATATTCGTAAAACACAGTTTCAAAAACAACATAAAAAATTATCATTGTTTTCTTTTGTCATAGTGAGCCAGTAATTACTTTTATGGCTCATAACAGTAATTTTTAAACATTGTTGGTTATTTAGGTCATATTTTCAAAATACCTTGGTAACTACTGGCAGTTACCAGTAACACCAGTTACAATTTCCAAATGTGCCCTAAGTGGTACTGTGATGATAAGTTTTCTAAAACAAACATGCAGCTGTCTGACCAATGTATTGTCATTGTGAAAGAAATCTTCTCATAGCCAATTCTTTAGATGCACATAAGTTTGGGTTCACCTGGATTTGGCTTTATGTGACTTAGTTTCTTTTGCCTATGATTAAAAAACAATTTGTGGGAAGACTTTTGAGAATGAGAATGAAAATGAATCTGTCAAGAGTTCAATCACATTTTTCAGGAGCTGCCTGCAATTTTTTGAAAGAATGAATAAGTGTATTGAACCAAAGGGAATTACTAAAAAAAGTTTTATCCATATAAAATCATCATCATGTCTCTTGTATTACAAAAATAAAAAAGATCATCTCAATTTCTCAAATATTAAGAGCTGAAATAAATGAATCATTAAACTTTCAAGATCGAGGATGGGTTAAGGTATTATGCTAATGAATCCTGCTTAATAATTAAATATCTTATATTTCTATGACATTCTGCCATTCTTTTGAATGTAAATTCTAACTATTGTCTTTTAGCCAATAAATTACAGGAAAATATATGAAAACTATTCATTAACTCTTAAATACATCATGAAAATTTTAAAATATTGAAATATAACTCACCCTGTTTTGTCAAGTAATTTCAATAAATGATCTTTCAAAGCCTCTGCCTATAAAATTAATAATTTTTAAATTTTTATAAAATCTTTTAGTAGATATAAGAATAGTACTGACATGTTGCTGAACTGCTGCATAATTCATTGGAGGATATAGAGAGAGAACAAAATCATCTACTAATATACTGATGGATTTAACCAAGTCAGCCATATGATCTAATTCGGTTATTAAATTTTCAGAATCACTACTGCCTCTGCTACTGATTGCCTTATTTATTTTCTTAATGCAGACTCTGGCAGTCTTGATTAGACCCGAACTAGGAGCTAGCACCAGACGATTCTCTTCCGTCCATGATGACGGTTGAAGACGGAAACCATTAAAGGGATTCAGATCTTCTAAATTACTTTCGTTTTCATTCTCGATATTCTAGAAAAATAACATTACTTAACTAATTTAAATACTCTTTTCCCATGTTCTGAATATCATAAAAAACTTTTTAGTTATCTAAATTATAAAGCCAAATTATCTAAGAGAATAGTATTTAGAATCTAAAAATTAGAAAATTGTGACTATTAGACTGTAATTTACATCAAGTAGATCATATTTTGCTATTTACATCCCTGATTCAAATCAACAGTTACTAGTGAATTTACATGTTTTATTTATGATAACATCAAAATTTCCAAGAAATAACTTCCTCTCTCATTTTTTGGAAATATCGATGAAATCTAATAAAAGATCAATTAATTTCATGTAAATCATTGTTTTGTTTGGCCAAGGCACATATCAAACAGAAATTCAGAATTTTTATGTAATACCAATAAGAAAAAGGTAGTTTTAAGTTTTTCAAGCACATATCAATTTACATTACAAAATTTACTATTCTAAAATACTAGAATATTAATTAAAACACTGCATAAAAGTTAGTTTTAATTCTTAGATTTTTATATAAAAAAATATTTTAAAATTAGTGTTAAAAATATTAAATCTACACTAAGAACACTTTGATGATTATAACTTTACAAGTTTTGTGAATGATGTATACTCATTGATGAAAAGAATGGAATGAAACTTTATTAGTGCAAATGTAATGACAATGATATAAGTAATTACTATATCTTAGCAAAAGGATAATTTCCTATGGAACAATGGTATAATTTAAAGCAACCATATTATCTTATAGCATACTTTCTCCTAGTTACTAATCTCTCCATACTTACTACTCTTTCCTAGATAAATGCAGTGGTACATGAATTATTGCATTACTGGTAAAAATTTACTGGTAATCGAGTAACAAATAGGTAGTCACGGAATAATTTTTTGTAACCAAATATTTATTTGTGTACACTTTTGCATATAATTATATTTTAAAATTAAAGATAGAAGCATCAAATTATATGGTAGGCCTATTTAATGTTTCAAACTAACAATTTACTACTAAATTGTATGATTTAATTATAATCATTATCATTCATAAAATGTTGTTTTATTTTGTGCGCTAGTATGCAACAATTTTCAGGGAAATTTTAGATGTAAAATTTATGTCTGGAAAAATTTTGAGTCCTGAAGATATTCTGTATCCATCACAACTGGAGACAAGATTCATGGAAACACTTTTGGGAATAAAATTTTAAGTATTGTTGAATATTGAGTGTATGAAAGTCGCAATCAAGTTCTTAAGTCAAAGGTTATCAGCAAAACCCAAATTAGAAAGAGATGGCGTCACATCAGTTGAACCAAAAATAGTCGAGATCCTCATTCTGATATTATCATCAAAACAGACACAAGTGACAACATAAAAATTGAATCAGAAGGCACTGAGTAGAGTTAATTAAGAAAAACAGTAATTATTTCAAATGTTATAGCTATAACCTGTAAATACAGCCAATAAATGGTCATAAACCAAACAATTGGTGTAATTAATTGAGCTATTTTTCACCACTGTTAACAAGTTGGTATTAAAGGTAGACATTAGGTGCCGTCTCTTCAAAATCGAAAAGGTTCATTTATAATAATTTAATATTTAGAATAGTCTAATAGTAGCAAAAAGTAGCTTGATTAATTACAGCAATCATTTGGTTTATTCTTAATTCCTCAGGCTTTGTGATGTTTATATATATATATAACTGATCATGATAATTCTGAAAACATACAAGCAATTAATGTATTTCTTTCAACTTTTACCCATTTGTCTCTTGTGTAAGTTAATAAACCCTGGTGATGTGTTTTAAAAATAAAATGTATCTTCTTAGGTTTTAATCAAGGAAATATAGCATATATAGACACACACCTGCATGCACAAATTATGATATACATATATATAATTTATACATATATAAATTTTCAGAGAATTTCTATTAAAAATTACATGAAATGCCAATTTCTTACAAATTGTATATCTAAAATTAACAAATTTATTAAAATCAAAGATTTAAATATAGCAAAAATATAGAAATTAAGATATAAAAATAATTCATAAAATCACCTGTTGTAATTCCTCTAAAGCATCCTGAACTATGTTAAGTTGATCACGAAATATCACCAAAACAATATCTTTATTGTCTAAATTAATAAATAAATTTATTATTATTTGTAAGAGCTTGTAAATAAATTAAACTTACAAACTAACAATTTTTATAAATTTTATATAATTTTTTCACCAGAATAATAATTTTAATTTATGTTATAATGAATGAATGAATAAGTTACCTTTTGGAAGGCTTTGTAATATGTTACACTTCTCCCAAACTGTACCTACTGACTTTAATTGACCTGTAGATCTGAATTATAACAGAATATCATTTTTTTAGTTTTAAAATAGAAAGAAAATGTGTATAATTCTACAATAAAGAAATCAGTTAACATTAAATTATAATTTATTCTATTTACTTTTTAACCTTTTTTTTATATTATACAAATGTCTGAATATTTTTGATAGTATATTGATTGATATTTGAATATACATTATACAGTTGGCCAATACACCGAAGAGCCATTACATTATGACCACCTGTTTAATACCACGTAGGACCACCTTTTGCCCACAAAACTGTGGGCAAAAGTAGCGAGGCATTGACTGGACAAGGTGCTGGTAGATAGTCTGAGGCATCTGGTACCAGGTGCTCACCTGGTACCAGATGCCTCACCAGCTGGTCCTCCAGTCCCCAAACATCGGGAGGTGATCATGTGGCAGCATAAATTTGGTTTTCCAAATGGAATCACAAATGTTCAATTGGATTGATATCAGGTGAATTCAAAGGCCAAGAAAAGACTTGAAATTCACTAGAATGTTCCTCGAACCACTTCATGACAATTTAGGCCTTATGGCATGATGCATTATCTTGTTGATACAGGCCATCACCTGCCAGGAATATTGTTGCCATGAAGGGGTGAACCTGATCTGCAATGATGTTCACATAGTGCATAGCCGTCAGGGATTGTTTTTTGGGGATGGTGGGTTCTATTTTGTTCCATGAAAACATAGCCCACACCATAATACCACCTTCACGGCTTATATCTGTCCAACTGTGCATCTGGCTGCGATGATCTCCTTCGGAAATTGGCGTATCCGCACTCGACCATCAACGTGATTGTCCAGAGAATTGTGACTCGTTGGACCAGATGACTTTCTTCCATTCCTCTAAGGTCCAATTGCGATGCTCCTTGGTGCTGTTGTCAATGACATGCTGTAAGCGCAGGGACTTGACTGGGCCAGTGGCTACACAGGCTCATGCGCAGAAGGGTATGCTGCACTGTGTGCTGAGACACATTGTCTTGATCACCATGGTTGTAGCTGATGGTGATTTGGGCCACTGTAGCCTTTCAATCATGGCGAACAATGTGTAATAGTCTCCACTCCTCTCTGGAATCAATGCGCTATGGATGACATACAGCTAGCCATCAGCTTCTTGTTTCTCTATTTGTACACTACTTTCAATAAGTACTACTAATGACTGCACTTGAACAGTTTATCAATTGCACCATTTCTGAGATCCATATTCCCAGGCACTTAGCCATAATGATTTGTCCTTTATCAAAGTCTGATAAATCTGCTGCTTTTTCCATGATGCAGCCGAAAATTCTACATTTGAAAACAGTTCACTGGCTGTTTATGTACAGCAGTGTGAGCCACGCAAGCGCCACTGTTTTGTCTCCAGGCAAGCTTACTCCTTTAGGTGAGAGGTGGTCAAAATGTAATGGCTCTTCGGTGTATAAATTAAAGATATTGGTTATGAAGTACATATCTTATAACCTTAATGATCCATCTCATAAATACAATGATGAATGTTTTTGTAGTTAATTTATTCAAGATATGTGCTGCTTAAGAGATACATTCTGAGAAATATGCCATTAATCAAACATTGTGTGTACTTAAACTTATACTAGAAATCTCCCATCAAGCATGACAGAATACTTTTTGTGAGAAAGTAGAGATTGAAAAATTGAGAAGAGTTGAGATTTCAAGAAATTCAAGAGATGATAATATTTTTACAAATTAAGTAGTTTATACTATCTGTTGTAACATAGAGCAACAAAACAAAATTTCACATGGAGTAGACAAAAATGTAGGAGTTATAGAGAATTCACTTACACACACATATAAACAGATATATTAGCCTTTATATTAAAATAATAATGAAATCTTTCTTTTTAAAATTTCTTTATACACTACATTCTGAATAAACACTATTGTCTTTTAAAAGATTTCCTTGCTGTCTTCCTTTAGTAATACACATTAATATTGTTTTGGTTTTTTGAATGGAATAAAGCAGTGTAGAATTGACCAATTTAACTCTTACACTTTCCCTAGATATATATATATATATCTATATATATACAGATATATATACAGATATATATATCTATATATATACAGATATATACACAGGTANGCCTTTCATGATCAATGCACCCTGAACGATTGTAAAATTGATAAAGATAACATACAAATACTCCACAAAGAAAAAGAAACATATCATAGAAAGTTCAAAGAAAGCATAGAAATTATCAAAAGTAATAAATGTATAAATAAAAATCTAAGTATTAAAATAAACAAAAACTGGCTCAATATCCTATAAAATTAAAAAATCTTTTAAAAAAATATTTTTATGTAAAAAAGTATTTTAAAAATGTTGCCACAAGGTGGCCTACTTGTCATGTGACTGTGTAGTAGACAGTGGGCAAGCTCAACTGGGGGGGAAAAAGGGGGAGGAAAGGTCAACAAAATATGTTTGTATGGAAGGACTACTTCAATTTTGATGAAAGACGAGTATGTAAATTTTAGTATTGTTGTTAAATTGATTTAAACATGATAGTAAATGTATGAGAAAAATTTTAAAATTATTTAAATTTTATAACAATTCAAAATGAATAACTAGGTATGTAATTTGTAGTATTGTTATCAGAACACATGTATACAAGATAATTAATGTAAAATCTTTAGGTAACATGAAGTTAAATATAAAAAAATTCTTTAGATAATAAGAAGTTGAGTGTTTTAAAGGTTCAAACCATACAAAAATTTGAAATTTAATGGATGACAAGTAAAATGAACAAAGGAATTTTATGGTTTTACCTTTCAATAATCTGTAATCTAAAAGGTATGTTTTTTTAAAAAACATGACCTTATATGTTTGTTTATACCATTATAACTTGTGAACTTTTATTTTAGTTGGCTGAAGAGGGGCAAGAAATGCCCGAAACATGTACAAATGAGATAAACACATATCAACTGAATAAAATGTAATGATGAGATTTGCCAAGTGTCTGGATAAATACAATAAATAATTTGTGTTTGAATTACTAAAAATTACTGGCACAGTTTCAAAAATACCAAGATTTTAAATGTCTTAATCCCATGCAGATTATTGGACAGTATATCTTATAAAATTTAATGTTTTATCCTTATCTTGGATTGTTTATACTCTATTAAAATCAAGATAGATGTCCACTTGTTAACATTTAAAAGAATCACATCAAAAATTAAAAATATAAAAACTATGCCTACTCTCACATTACAAGAATCATTTTCATGTCACACCCTTTCTACATATTTATTGCACATGCATGACAGCTTTTATATTATTAATAGTATACTACTCATATATGTAAGAAATTTTAATATAATAATAAATATTTATGTATCTAAATATAGAAGAGGTACAGATGGCTATGAATTTTTCAGCTCCATTATAAATTTATGGAACCTCTGTTATCGAGTTGTGTATACCTGTATTAACAATAAAGGTATATGCTTAATGGCATATACAGTATAACTTTTTATACTCTAAATGAAATCATTAAAACTTTTTAAACAATTATCCACATTCATTTTCAGCAGGATACTAAATTTGTCTACATATTTATTAGTTTAAGTCTGTAATCATACATGTTAGGTATAGTATTTCCTACAGAAAACAAGTATCCAATGATTAAACACACAATTTACTATTCAATTTTCTCTTCTACATATGCATTTCAGGTTGATGTAAATTCTCAACCCCTCTTCAACTCCCTATAATTTGTATGTGCTTTCATAAAAGAACAACCATAGGTGAAAATTCAATTCCAAATACAAGTGCATATCATCATCTTAATGCACCATCTCCTGTTGAAGGTTGGCAATCCATATAGCTAACGTTGTCCTCGATATAGCAGCTTGGAATATCTCCATAGACGTATGCCTGAACCACCTTGTGATGTCTTTCAACCATTGATTCTTTGGTCTTCCAATAGACCTTTTTCCTTGTATTTTGCCCTCTAATATTAAGTCTAAGTATTTGATATTTCTCTCCTCTCATTATATGACCTAGGTACTGTGTTTTCCTGATTTTGATCAAGGTCAGCAGGAGTTCTTTTTGCTTGTTCATGCAGTTCAGGACTTCAACATTAGTAATCCTTTGCACCCATGATATTCGAAGTATCCATCTGTACAAATACATTTCAAAAGCTTGAATTCTTTTCTCAGTTGGGGCTCCAAAGTCCAACTTTCACATCCATATAGCAGGACAGAGAAGATGTAGCACCTTAACATTCGAATCCTCAGACAAACTCAATTTGGATCTAACAAAAATCTTTTTCACATTCATAAATGATGTTCTGGCTTGTTTGATCCTTGCTCTTATTTCTTTACGCTGATCACATTGTTCATTTATTATTGTGCTGAGGTATTTGAGAGATGATATTTGCTCTATAGTGTTCTTATGAATGACAAGATTTGCACTGTGTTCTTGTTTTTGAGAACACACGAAGTTTGGTTTTAGTAAAATTCATAAAGAGACCATGCAGTTCACTGTACTCGACAATACGGTCCATCAGTTGTTATAATTCTTCAGGACTACTTGCTATAACCACTGTGTCATCTGCATATCTAATGTTGTTTATTAATTTGCCATTTACCTTGATCCCACAATTAGTGTCTTATAACGCTTCCTTGAATAGGGCCTCTGAGTATATATTTAAAGAGGAGGGGATAACACACAGCCTTGACATATTCCTCTCTTAATTAACGTGGTTTCAGAGGTTTCTTTTTCAAGTCTGACCTCTGCTATTTGATGCCAGTACAGTTCACTGATGACACGCAGACTGCCTTTGTCAATGCCAACTGATGTTAAGATGTCAATCATCTTTTGGTGATTTACACAGTCAAAAGCTTTACAATAGTCTAAAGCAGGCATAAACATTGGCATTCATATCTCTGCATCTTTGAACTAATACGTTTAAGCAGAAAAGTGCTTCTCGTGTACCAAGCCCATTGCGATCCAAACTGTGTTTCATCAATATCTAGTTCACATTTCCTGTATATATGTCTAGGAAATCTCTAGTTCACATTTCCTAGACATATATACAGGAAATGTNGTGTCTGGATAAATACAATAAATAATTTGTGTTTGAATTACTAAAAATTACTGGCACAGTTTCAAAAATACCAAGATTTTAAATGTCTTAATCCCATGCAGATTATTGGACAGTATATCTTATAAAATTTAATGTTTTATCCTTATCTTGGATTGTTTATACTCTATTAAAATCAAGATAGATGTCCACTTGTTAACATTTAAAAGAATCACATCAAAAATTAAAAATATAAAAACTATGCCTACTCTCACATTACAAGAATCATTTTCATGTCACACCCTTTCTACATATTTATTGTTAAATGAAATTTATTAAAATATTATATATCAAATTATTAAAAACTATTATTTTAAATTTTCAAAATATTTAAATATATAATCCAGAAACTGTAAAAGATATCTAAACAAAATTCTTTAGATCTATAACATAGCTTATGTTTTCAGTTAAAATTTTACATTTCTTTTTTCATTCAAATAATTTATCATTTATTAATCTCTCTGAGATTGAGTTTTTATATAGAAACTAAAGATCATAAGTAGACTCATTAAACTCTACTGTTCTAAAAGGAAAATTGTAAGAAACTGACCCTCATTAAATGAAATAAAAGTTTGTATTTCAATTTTAAAATGTTTGTTCTTCAGTTACAATTAAAAAATGTAAGCTTTAATAGTAAAGTATAAGTCATTAACAAATGTTTGTAATTAATCACAATTACCTCTGAGCTTTAGCTTCAATACACAAATCCTTAACAGCTTCAAAAATGTTTAATATACAGAAATACATATCCTTATGCAAACTACTACCTGTAATAAAAATTATAATATTAATTTAATATAATTGAATTTATGGTTTTTCTACATTTAAGATATATAATATTTACACAAATCCAAATTTAACTTGTGAACTTTTATTTTAGTTGGCTAAAGAGGGGCAAGAAATGCCCGAAACATGTACAAATGAGATAAACACATATCAACTGAATAAAATGTAATGATGAGATTTGCCAAGTGTCTGGATAAATACAATAAATAATTTGTGTTTGAATTACTAAAAATTACTGGCACAGTTTCAAAAATACCAAGATTTTAAATGTCTTAATCCCATGCAGATTATTGGACAGTATATCTTATAAAATTTAATGTTTTATCCTTATCTTGGATTGTTTATACTCTATTAAAATCAAGATAGATGTCCACTTGTTAACATTTAAAAGAATCACATCAAAAATTAAAAATATAAAAACTATGCCTACTCTCACATTACAAGAATCATTTTCATGTCACACCCTTTCTACATATTTATTG